>NC_077232.1:19780472-19887972 GCF_027887165.1 Monodelphis domestica | reverse complement strand
AGGGACTTGCCCAGGGTCACACAGCTAGTAAGTGGCTGAGGCAAGATTTGAACTCAGGTCCACCTGATTCCAAAGCCAGAACTCTACTTCACCACTTTACCCTCATTTGAGAGGGCTCAGAAACAAATGACCGATCCAAGACGACACCATGAACAAAGCTCAGAAGAACACTCCAGCCTCTAGAGCCCTGGCCTATATTGGACCACTCTCCCTCCCAGGATCCTCACTGGTGGTGGATTCAGAACTAAAGCAGACTTTAGAGGCCTTTTATACATGAGGCCCTAGTGTGGGGCCCAAAATGGTTAACGGACATGTCCAGGGTCACCCAGTGGGTAAGTCTAGATCCAGCTCTTCATGGTCTCAAGGCCCATCCATGCTACTTCTTCCCTCCCTTGTCCCCTTTTTTTTCTTCCTAGGCTATCATTTCCCTTCAGCCTTCCTGCCCTCAGTTCCCAGAAATGGCCTCTTATGAAGAGTCAAGGAGATCAGAGGATTCTAGATTTCCAGCTGGAAGGGACCTTGGAAGCTATCTAGCACCATCCCTTCATTTGACAGTGGAAGCTGCTGCTTGGCAAAGCTAAATGACTAAAGATTACATAAGGAGTAAGGTCAAGATTTGAACCCAGGCCCTGAGACTCCCAACTCCAACCATCTTTCCACAAGAGCTTAGCCCCCCCCCCCCATGATTCTGCCACTCACCTTCACAAAAATGGGAGTAGAAGCCTTCTTTCTGAAGCATGATGAGCAGGGAGCCCCAGCCAAACAGCACAGCAGAGAAGAACAGGTTCTCCACCATGGCCGTGCAGGCCATCCACCATCGCCGCTGGTAGGCCTGCTCCAGTTGGGGGGCCATACTGGCTTCTAGGCTGCCAAGGAACAGGGCAGTGAGTACCAGGCTTCTGAGCTCAATCTGCAAGTAGCCTGGGATCATGGCAGCCTCAGAGGCTGATCTTTCTTTCTCCTCTCTGACCCAGACTCAGAGGCTACACAGGACACCCTAAAGAGCTTTCCCTCTGGTCCTGAGGGCCTGGAACCCCTGGAGAGCACCAGTGCTAGGATTGGGGTGAACGGGCACTGCCAGGGCTGCATAGGAGCCTCTCCAGAACTCCGGAGATAAAGGCAGTCCTGTGTGCCTGTTTCTGGCACTTTGCCACCCACCTCCCCTAGGAATAGTAGAGGCTCCCCAAGTCCTTGAAACCAGCCATCCCACAAGAATGACCAGCTTAGTGAATACAAGGGACAGTAGGGGACAGAGAGAGGGCTGGGGCCACCCACATCCCTGCCTTCTAACTCTCTACCCAGAAGCACCCCTAAAAGGCAACTACAAAGAGGAAAGGGAAGTCTGGGAGGGTCCCAGCCCCCTCTTCCTGTTGTCCCTTGGCTCCAGCACCTTCCTCCATGCCGACTCCCTTCTGGCCACGTGTGGCCCCCCCCTACCCACCAGTACCCCCCCCCAGCCCCCTCCACCCAGGGAACCCTTCCTGGCCCCTCACAGACAGACGTCCCAACTCTTAGTTATCCTGGCTAAGCCTGCAGTTGCCACGTGGATGAGGACCCAAGTCGGGCTCCTTGCCTCCTCCCCGCCCCCCAGCTCTCCTCCCCTCCCTTCGACCCCCCCCCCCCAGCCCCAGCACTCACCTGGCTAAGGACTCCCCTGCCTGGGCTAGCACCCGGCACCTCCGGGCCAGGGAAGGGGCTTGGGGGCTGGGGCAGGAAGTCTGGCAGCCACCAACTTTATAAGGGCGGGCTGCCGGTCAGGCTGGGGTGAGAGACAGAAAGCCCGTGTGTGAATGTGTGCGCCTGCGTGTGTGTGAGTGTGAGTGTGCAAGGCAGAGAAAGAGAGCCGAGAATTCCCCCAGTCTGGGCCACAAGGGCCGGGCGGGAGGGACTGGACAATAAGGGGCGGCAGGGGGGCGGCAGGGGGGAGGCTGGGTCCGGGGAGAGCTGACCAGCAGGGCAGCCCGGGAGGGCTAAAGGGGCAGAGGTGAAGACACGCGAGAAAAGAGGCAGGAGCGGATCGTGGAGCTTCGACTTGGAAGGGACCTGATAGGGCACCCCCCCAACCATCTTGTCACAACCAAGCCCTAGAGAGGGGCAGGGACTTGCCCAAAGCCACACACACAGCTCAGAAGCAGCGGACAAAAGGGGATTCGCACCCAGATCTCTCGATTTTCTGCTGCGGGCTGGCTAGGGTGAACCCATGGGACAAAGGGAGAAGGCGAGATCCCCGGGTCAAGGGAAAGGAGACGGGGTCGGCCTGCAGCAGCAGATCAGAAAGCCGGCTGGGTGGAGGTAGGACACAGCACTTACTTTTGGGTCACTTCTTTCCAAGCAGGCGGTTCCCGAGTTGGGGGCTCGTGAGCCAGTCCCCCTCCGCTCCCCAGCCCGCCTCCGTCCCGCACTGAAGAGTCGGCTGGGCTGGCCCTTCTTTTTAAAGCCCCCTGAGATCCCGTCCGAGCCGGCTAAGAAGTGGTCAACATGCCGACGGCAGTTCTAGCGCTCACCTCGGAAAATGCTGGCCGGGAGCCCGGACCGCCCCAGTCCCCCACATCGGACCAATCAGCGGGGCCAGAGGGACCTTGGCGAATTGATAGCGGGGCCACACACCCCTTCCGAGCCTGGCCGGGAGGCCGGGAGCAGCTTCCCCGCCCTCTCGGTTCACTTTCCCCTGCACGTGACCTTCCCTCTAGTTCCAGCCCCTTCACCCCGAAGGAGTCCAATTCTGGGTCCCCAAGAAAAAAACAAGTCAGGCCGGCCCCACCCATTTGCGAACTAAAGTGACCTCAGCCTGGGGGAGGGGGGCCGCCTGCAGCCGCTGTCCGGGGTGAGGGGCTGCTGCTCTCTGCCCGGGAGGGAGCTAGGGAGCCGGCACTTTCAGCCCCTCCGACTTCCCAAGCTCAGTACCATCGGAAGTGTCCCAGGGTGCCTGCCAGGGCCAGCTGCTGAGGGCGGAGGGCAAACAGCATCCCCGGGAGTGGCAGCCGGGCCGCTCCATCATTCTAACCGGCACCTCCCCGGGGTCAGCCCAGAAGCTGGCTATGGCAGAAGACGAGAGATACATGACCCCCGAGCTATTCTTATTCGTCCTTGGCTCTTCCAGGTGGCTCATATTCCAAGGCACCTCATCGAAAACAGTGCCCGGGGCCAACTCGGGCTGCCTTCGCGAGAACCGAGTAACCCTGGGGTCCTGCTCCGGTCACTCCCGCTGCCTCCGGATCATCTCGTCTGGGCCTTGTCCTCTCCCAGGGTCAGCTCCCTGCGGGCAGCAGCTCCGCGGTTGTCCATTTGGAATCAAAGGACTCCGGGATGCTCCCGCGGCCTCGTCCCTCCACGCAATGGGCACGTTTGACTAGCTGAAGCCCTCCAACGCCCCAATCCTAGAACCTTACTGGCTTTCGCATCCAGCTCCAAATTGGGGGCAAATGGGAAGCAGCACGTTAAAATGCATTGATTGCCCGAGAGAAACCACACGAGGAACGGGCCCCGCGGGCTGTCCCAGTCCTGGGCTCCTCAGAGAAGTGAGTTAGAGCTTTAAAACCTCCACAATCCTGGGAGAAAGCGACTTCTCAGCCAAAAGAAGCCAAAGCCCCAAATGAGCAGATAGCGCCATCTGCTGACAGGAGTCTGCACCATAGTGCTTGGCTCGGTCACTTGCCCGTGTTTGGGCAGAACTACATTCCAATGAGAGTGGAAGGGCAACCCTTCCCCACCAAGCTAGACATTCTCGCCTCCCAATGAGCTTTTCCATTTTATTCATCCCCCAGCTCCCTGGTGACCACGTTCCGGGGCGCTCAAGCCCACAGGAAGTTGCTGAGGTTCATTCCCGCCCTCAAACATAGTCATTCCTGTGGCAAGTTCTCAGGGGACCTCAGGCTCCCGGGGAGGAGGAATAACCCGGCCCTCACAAACAGAACACAGTCACCAATATTTTTATTGACAAGTGCAAAAGGGTGAGGGCTGCAGTCCGGGGCTGGGTGCTCGCTGTCTCTGGGGGCCTTCACACTGGCCCGGAGCCCTGCTGCATCCGCTTCATCAGCTCTTCGTCCTGCATGGACAGCTCTGTCAGCTTCTTGCCCATTCGTTCATGGATGTCCAAGTACTTGGAGACACATCGATCCAGACACACAGATTCCCCCTTGGAGAGCTCTGCTTCCTTGTAATGGGGAGGGACACACTTCCGGTGGCACGCACTGGTCATCCTGGGAAAAGCCAGAATCCATTCAACATCCCATGATGCCCAGAGGCCCAAGGCCAACCATTAGATTCTAGATGCTGACAGAGAGCCCAGACTGAGCATGCAATCACTGTACAGCACTCAAGTGTCCCCCCAAACAAAAGGCAAAGGCTAGCCCCCTTCACCTGCTCACTCCCCCACTACCCACTCCAAATTCTATCCCATTTTTTCCTTCACTTTTGCCCAAACCCAGCACCGGGTCATCCTCAGACCGAGGAATTGCTGACAATCTGTGAACTTGTCAACTGTGGGACTTAAAAATAACCTGCCTAAATGCCAACTGTGTAGACCGTTGCTATTTGCCAAGTTCTTAATCTGAATAGATTTCCAATTGTAATTTGGAAGAGTCCATATAGTTTAGGCTAACTAGGACGGGCTGGATGTGCATTTAAGGTAAAACAAGCTTATGAGGCTGAATGGAGAGGGGCACCCTTCCTAGAGAGCGGGTCCACTGAGGTGCAACAAATGATTTGCCCTTGAGCATACCATGCATCAGATGGGTTTCCTTTTGCTTGTGGGACGGCACAAGGGAAGACAAGGTTTGTTCCTATAATCTTGCAAATACTCCTATAAGCCGGGTTTGTGCATTTGTGTTGGAGAAAAGAATCTCTCTCAGTACCTGTTATACATGTCGGCCATCATCTCCACTTCTAGTTCAGCAGCCAGCTGCTGGGCCCTAAGTGGGTCCATCTCGGTCCCTCACAGCACCTAGTTTACAGTGGCTTCCTTGGTCCTGCAATGGAGGAAGAAAGAAAGATATCATTTGCTAGCACTCATTCACCCGTTAGGGGATCTCACCCCAAGATCCGCTGGTAGATTTCTCCATTGCCCATCTTTAACGACCCAGTTCCCTCCTCCTTCTACCCTAGTTTATAGCCAGCTACAAATTGCTTATTCCAGCAACATGAAAAGCACATCCCAGAGGCACTGGGTTCTAGTCAGAGTCTTGGCACTTCCCAGGAACTCTCAGACATATAACTTAAGCCTGTCAGGCCACACTTGTAAAAGGGAGATAACAATACTTGTAAAGAGGGCTTTAAGAAGGAAACTTATGGTCAAACTACATAAAGGGGAACTATTGTGTAATGATTACTAATATTAGTTAAAACATCCATAATTTCATCAATATGGATACTTCTCTAACCATGCAGAGCTCACTGACTTCCAGCCTTAAGTGGATGGCTTTACAAGTGGCCACATGTAGAAAAATTCTGGCCAACCTTCTGTGGGGACTTTCCATCAACCTAACTAGGCTGGCTTTCTGACAAGTCCATTAATCAACAAGCAGATAGGTTGTCAGAGGGCCTTTCCAAATTGGAAGGACCCACCAGAGCTTACTCCCCCAGAAACAAGATTAAAAAGTAACTGTTACCACATATGATCAGAAGCAAGCTTTGAGATTTCACTGATGAATCTCCTCTACCAAATTCATGACACTGGAGATGATTTTTAGCTGTGGCTGAAAAGGTAAGAGTTCAGGGGCAGCTGGGTAGCTCAGTGGATTGAGAGCCAGACTTAAGAGACTGGAGGTCCTAGGTTCAAATCTGGCCTCGGACACTTCCCAACTGTGTGACCCTGAGCAAGTCACTTGACCCCCATTGCCTAGCCCTTACCACTCTTCTGCCTTGGAACCAATATACATTATTGATTCCAAGATGGAAGTTAAGGGTTAAAAAAAATTTTTTTTTTTAAAGGTAATTGTTCTGTAGTCAACAAATGAATGAGCCACTCTCTTTTAGCAAAGTTGGTCCTGTCCTCACGAGGCACACAGTCTGCCATTGAGTTTGTAATGCTACTTGATGAATGATTTTAAAATAGTTTTTAATTTAAATATTTTTCCATGGTTACATGATTCATGTTCTCTCCCACCTCTTCCCTCTCCTCTCTTGGCATTGACAAGCAATTCCACTGGGTTATATATGTATTATCACTCAATACCTATTTCCCTATGGTTCATTTTTGTTATAGAGTCACCTTGTAAAACCCAAACCCCAAATCATATACGCATATAAACAAGTGATAATGCATGTTTTTCTTCTGGGTTTCTACTCCCAAAGTTCTTTCTCTGGATGTGGATAGAATTCTTTCTCATGGTCCCTCTATATTGTCCCGGATCACTATATTGCTGTTAGTAGCAGAGTCCATTACATTTGATCTTCCCACAATGTTTCAATTACTCTAAACAATGTTCTCCTGGTTCTGCTCATTTCACTCCTCATCAATTCATGGAGGTCTTTCCAGTTCTTATAGAAATCAAACAGTTCATCATTCCTTATAGCACAATAGTATTCCATCACCATTATACACCCTAGTTTGTTCAGTCATTTGGTGAATGATTTCTTGGAGACCTTAAGGCCTTAAGTCCCCCTGCAGTATCTCTGGGCACTGAGAACCTTGGGTTCTCAAAGGTGTACCAGTAAAAGCACAAGCCCTGGGAGGTGATATCGAGTCAAGATATTGTGAAGATTGGATTTAGCTCTCCCCTGATAAAGGAAGAGCTAAATCCAATCTTCACGACATCAAGCATGTATCAAGTTCTCAGTACATGTTAGCACTACACTAAGTGCACAGAGAAAAACAAAAGAATGGTCCCTGGCTTCAAGGAACTCACAATCTAATGAGGAAGATGATATGCAAAAAATTATATACAGGGTAAACTGGAGATAATCTCAGAGGGAAGCACCTGGGGGGAGGGGGGAAGAAGGTGAGGGGAACTACAAAAGATCTCCTATAGAAAGTAGGATTTTGAGCTGAGTCTTAAAAGAAGCCATGGAAGCCAAAGGATGGAGGGAGAGAGAAGCATTACATACATGGGGAACAGTTAAAAAGATATAGAAATAGGAGACGATGAGTATTGTGAACAAGGAACAATGTCATGGGATTGTAGGGTACAAATTTGGTGGTGGCTATTCTTATCATCATTATGTTTTCTAGGAATTGGAGCCCCCAAATGAAACAATCTCATTTCTTCTTTCCAGGTCTTAGTTTTTCATCTATAAAATGAAGGGGCTGACCTAACTGGGTTGGATTCCAGTTCCTTGTATTTCTAACACTTTGCTGACTGCCACCTGACTGCTTTGTTTATGGTTTATGGTTTAGTGCTGGCATTTTTGACTAAGGACTGCACTGCTAATATGAATAATTCTTAATCTAAGAGCCCTGCCCAGAATGCCTTTCCTTTTCCTTGCAGGAATGCTTACTCACATGATTCCCTTTAAAATTCCAGAAAACAGACTTTCCCATTAAAAGAGATATGTGACTTAGACAACAATAGTAACAGCTGACATTTCTGAAGCTTACTTTCCATTAAATTCCTTAATGACAAGGACTGGTTTTGTTTGTTGTTTTCCCAGGGCCTAGCACATACTTGGAGTTTAATAAATGCTTACTGGGTTCAATGCACCTCACATCCATTATCTCATTAGAACCTTATCACTAGCCTATGGAGTAGGGAGGTAGTGCAAGGAAAAGAAACTGATTTCACTGCAAGAGGGAACCCCCTACAACTGAGGCCAGGGTAACATCTTCTCTATCATTTTTCTTTGTAAAATACCTTATGTCTTAGAATCAATACTGTGTATTATTCCAAGGCAGAAGAGCTGTAAGAACTAGGCAATAGAGGTGAAGTGACTTGCCTAGGGTCACACAGCTGGGAAGTGTCTGAGGTAAGATTTGAAGGGGAGGGGGGCACCTGGGTGGCTCAATGGATTGAGTCAGGCCCAAGAACAGGGGGTCCTGGGTTCAAATCTGACCTCAGACACTTTCTAGCTGAGTGACCCTGGGCAAGTCACTTGACCCCCATTGCCTAGCCCTTACCACTCTTCTGCCTTGGAACCAACACACAGTATTGATTCTAAGACAGAAGGGAAGGGTTTTTTAAAGAGAGATTTGAACCCAGGACCTGGTTTTCTATACATTGAGGTACCTAACTGCCTCCAGTTCATTTTACAGATGAAGAAATAAAAGCCAGCAGGGTAACCCAGCTAGGAACTGTCTGAGGTTAGATTTGAATTCAGGTTCTCTTGGCTCCAGGCCTGACTCACCTTCTCTATAATTTAAAATATCTGTTGAGGGAGGCTAGGCAGCTCTGCCTCAAAGGGTTAGAGTTAGATTCGATGAGCCAGACCGTAGAAATGGGAGGTCATGGATTCAAATCTAGCCTCAGAACAAACTGGGATGTCAAAGAACTTCTAAGGTTGGAGGGCGACGGCGCTTGGATTCTGGGTCAAGGGTCACAAGCGGAGGTCAAAGCAGAGTGGAGAAGCAATGAGGGTCAAAGGTCAGAAGTCATGCCGGCAGTATTCGGTTAGGGTCCTGGTACTAGTCAGTGACACTCACCCGCCCCCCATGCGAAGGGGCTATATGCGGACAAAGAACGCCCTGGAGCCCCGAACGTCCCGAGACCCTCTCCACATGCTGGGGCTAGGACCCACAAGCGGCCCTGGCAACAACGGAGACTCACCTACCCGAAGCGTGGGGCCGCTGCAAGCAAAGTCCTGGGGAACTTCCGGGAAAACAGGAAGTCCCTCCCCCAGCACCACCACCACCAACTCGGCCGCTCTAGGATAACGGAGGCCATGACCATAGAGAGGGAAGGCGAGCGGAAGGAGAGGGAGGTGCGTGGAGAGGCGGGAGATCTGAGTGCAGAACCCTTTGTGACGTCACAGAGAGCCTGGAGGGGGCCGGACTGCAAGTCTCCACGTGGGGGGGAGGGGCTCGGCTGGACGGGTCCTTGGTGTTAGTTCTTTTGGTACCCCGTGACGTCCTGACCTGTGCTTGAATTGGTTGGAAGTGGGACCAAGTGTCAGCCTCGCTGACCCTCCCACTGTCATCCAACGCCAGGACTAGACGAAAGTCGGGACGACAGGGGCTGGCCCGGAATGCAGGGGATGACCTTGGCGTTTTCATTGTCTGACCAAGCTCTGAGTGCCCCGCAGACTGCTGCCGTCGCCCTTATGGCCCTTGGGACCGAGTATTTCCACCCACCCAACCTGCGAGGGTGCCTGCGGAGGACACGCCCCAGCTCATCCAGCAAAGGGTTTCCAGCCTGCTCTAGTCCATTTGCCTAGGGGGCTTACCCGGGTGGAGTGGCTAGGCGACCATAACCCAAGCTGTAGCGCTTCTTTTTTTAATCCCTTCCCTTCTCTCTTAGAATCCAGACTGGATAGCAGAGCGGTAAGGGCTAGGCAGTGGGGGCCGAGTGACTTGCCCAGGGTCACCCGGCTAGGAAGTGTCTGAGATCACCTTTGAACCCAGGACATCCCCTGTCAAGATCTGGCTCTCAATGCCCCCGGAAGGGCTAATTAATATAGAAAAGTTTCTCCGCCAGACATCTGCCACACAAGCATTTATTAAGCTTCTACTGGGTATCACGGTTAAGCACTAGGGATCCAAAAAAAAAAAAGACAAACGCCAGCTTCTGACGGTGATACCCATTTTACAGATGCAGAAACTAGGGGAGGTGAAGAGGCTTCCCTCAAGTCAGAGGCAAAGGTTGTATGTAATTCAGATCTTCTGACTCCAAATACAGTGTTCTCTGCTTCTTTCACACACCATCATCCATTACTTCCAGTTAGCAATTAGATTGGGTTCTGACGGGACAGCTCCTGCTCCAAAGAAAAAGCCAATCCCTCCCCACCAGACACTTCATTCCCCTGTGAAGGAACACAAAAAATTTAGTAAGGGTCCACCATCTAACTGGGAATCCCAGGCAAAATGGGGGCTGTGCCCAGATTTTTGCATAATTGAGAGTCGGCTATGTGAGTTGAACTCTCTTTTCCTTAAGAGGCAATTTAGTCCAATGAAAGGAGTAATGGATTTGGCGACAGCAGACCTGTGTTCAAATCCCAGCTCTACTTGTTTATTCCCTGTGTCACTTTGCTCTGAGTCTCCATTTCCTCACCTCTACAAGAGATAAGACTCAAGATTTTCTCTAAGGTCCCTTCCAGCTCTAAATTTAAAGGTGAAGGCAGCTAGGTGGCACAGTACATAGAGTGCCAGGCCTGGAGTTGAGAGGACCTGGATTCAAACTTGGTCTCAGATTCCTCCTAGCTGTGTGACCCTGGGCAAGTTACTTAACCCTGGTGGTCTAGCCTTTCTCCTTCTGTCTTAGAGATGTTTCTAAGAAAGTAAGGGTTTAAAAAATCAATAAATTCAAGGGTAGACAGAATTACTGACCAAGGCAGACCAATTTTTATGTCTGTTTACCTTGAAGCTTTGAAAAAGAGCATCTTATTCAGCTGCCTCATTTTACCCATGAGGAAACTAAGGCCCAGTAGAGTCACACAGCAGAAAAGGAATTGGGACTGTTTGTCCCCAAAACACCCAACTGGGAGCAGAGGATCCAAGTTGCAGAAGCAGATTTAGATTTACTCTAAATAAGCATTTAAGATCAATTAAGTAGTAGAAGAGGAGCAGCCAGGGGGAACAGTGGATAGAGTGCCAGTTTTAGAGTCAGAAAGACTCATTTCCTTGAGTTCAAATCCAGCCTCAAACACTTACTTCTGTGTGACCCTAGGCAAATCACTTAACCCTGTTGGCATCAGTTTTCTCATCTGTAAAATGGGCTGGAGGAGAAAATAGCAAACTACTCCAGGATGTATGTTAAGAAAACCCCAAATAGGGGGGACAGGACTGAACAGCAGTAGTGGGATAGATTACAGAGCCTGCCACATAGTAGATACTTAATAAATGCTAATTGATTGACTACTTGGGATGATAGGAGGCTCCCTTTCATAGGAATTTTTCATATAAAACAAAGGCTAGATGACCATTTGTCACTCCTGTTCCTGTTGAGATTTCTGTCACTGGTTGACTTAGCTGGGATTCAAACCTAGATCCTCTTATAAAAAAGTCTTTGCTCTATCCACTACACCACACTGTCTCACCACAAGGGTCATTTAACTGCCTCCACCTGGACTTTGCCATACGGGGGAAACTGACTTACTAAACTAGCTATGAGATCTTGGGCATTAAGAGCTGAAAGTTAGAATACTGAATGTGCCTTACCTCCTCACATAACCCTTATAAAGAAAGCTGCTCAGATATCATTTCCCCAGCAGGTTCAATCAAGGCAGCATCTAACCTTCAAGCAAAGCCATCTTCATCCAAACCACTCCTTCCCTCCTTTGGCTATTTATCCCCTGAAGATGAACCCCTAGCTTCCAGATCCATAGAACCTCAGACCTGGAAGGGATCTCACACCATGAAATGGGAGAGCCAAGAAGAACTTTATAGACATCAACCCTCTTGTTTCACAATTGAGGAAATAGAGGCCCACGGGCATGAAGTGACTTGCCCAAGGTCACAGATTTTATATTGAAGAGCTGGCTATTTAGTGAAAGAGGCAAGCCTAGGACTTCTATTTTCTATCTTTGTGCTTTAGATAGAGTAACTTCCTTTTGTTTAACATAGGACTTGGCACAGATGTTTCATTCAGTTGTTTAGTTACATCCGACCATACTATCCATGGGGTCTTCTTGGCAGGGATACTGGAGTGGTTTGCTATTTCTTTCTCCAGCTCATTTTTACCAATGAGGAAACCAAAATGAACAGAGGTTAAGTGACCTGCCCAGGATCACACAGCTAGTAAGTGTCTAAGGCTACTTATGAACTCAGGTCTTCTGAACTCTAGCTCTAGTGCTCTTTTTACTGAGCCATCTAGCTGCCCTGTCCTGACACATAGTAGGAGCTTAATAAATGTCTACTGACTGCCTTCAGTGAATCAAAGGCAAAGGCCAGTATCAATCATTTCTTTAGGCACCCAAAGGAACCAGCCTGGGTGTTTCTCTTTAGACCATATTTCTGTCCTCTTTCTGTCCCCTTTTACTCCCTGGACTAATAAAAGCCCATCATTCAGGTTCATAGATTTCTATCATTATTTAGTTATCTGAAAGTTAATCTGGTTCAGCCCCCTTATTTTCTAGATGAGGAAAACAAATCTCAAAAGATTACGTGATTTTTCCCAAGTCCACACAGCTAATAAGTGACAAAGTGACAAATTCAAAATCTAGGCTTCCAATTCCCACATCACTATTTCCCCCCCTCTTCACCATGTTGTCTCTCAAGAATGGGAGTGATGGAGAGAGGACTAAATTAAAGCTGATTGAAGCTATATCACAAGTCTGTGTTGGTGAACCTATGGCATGCATGCCAGAGTGCACTGGAGGGAGCTGCCCCCTCCCCCCCTCCCCCCACACCTGACGACATTCCTCACTTCACCTACCCCTCTACCCAGCAGCCCAATGGAAGTGCTTCCTCCCTCCCCTGTCTGGGATGGGGGGGGGGGGGCGGAACTCACATACAGCATGTGGGTTGCAGTTTAGGCACTCACTCTCTAAAAGGTTTGCCATCACTGTCTCAAGTCCTTAGTTTTTCTCATGATGGTCATGACAAACCACATTTACAAGAGAAAAACCTAGGACCTTGGACATAATTATGACCCTCACACTAATTAAGGCATAATCCAATCAACTTTAGGACTAGAAAGTTGGATATTTTCTAGTCCAACAGTGACTTGCCCAAGGCCACAGAAGAAGTTTATGACATCGCCAGGATCGGGGCAGAGCATGGATTTGCTAACTCCAAGTTAATATTCTTCAGTCTACATGCCAGCTGTCTCTTAGGAGAAATAAGCCACAAAAAGGAAACCAGAATTTGAATAGAGGATGGTGGATGAAGGGAAAGAGGTAATTCAGGTCTCTTCAACAAACATTTGACTAAAAACCTACTATGTCTGGGAAAGTCACTTAACACCCCCACCCCACCCCCCCCGCCCCCATTGACTATCTTTTACCACTCTTCTACCTTGGGGCCGATATTGATTCTAAGATGGAAGATATGTGTGTGTGTGTGTGTGTTTTGCCCATTATCACCTTTATTATTTTTTTTAATATTTTATTTGATCATTTCCAAGTATTATTCATTAAAGACATAGATCATTTTCTTTTCCTCCCCCCCCCCCCATAGCCGATGCGTAAATCCACTGGGCATTACATGTTTTCTTGATTTGAACCCATTGCTATGTTGATAATATTTGCATTAGAGTGTTCATTTAGAGTCTCTCCTCTGTCATGTCCCCTCAACTGCTGTAGTCAGGCAGTTGCCTTTCCTCGGTGTTTCTACTCCCACAGTTTATCCTCTGCTTATGAATGATGTTTTTTTTTTCTCCTAGATCCCTGCAAATTGTTCAGGGACATTACACTGCCACTAATGGAGAAGTCCATTACGTTCGATTATACCACAGTGTATTAGTCTCTGTGTACAATGTTCTCCTGGTCTTGCTCCTCTCGCTCTGCATCACTTCCTGGAGGTTGTTCCAGTCTCCATGGAACTTCTCCACTTTATTATTCCTTTGAGCACAATAGTATTCCATCACCAACATATACCACAGTTTGTTCAGCCATTCCCCAATTGAAGGGCATCCCCTTGTTTTCCAGTTTTTGGCCACCACAAAGAGCGCAGCTATGAATATTTTTGTACAAGTCTTTTTGTCCATTATCTCTTTGGGGTACAGACCCAGCAATGCTATGGCTGGATCAAAGGGTAGATATTCTTTTCTCGCCCTTTGGGCATAGTTCCAAATTGCCCTCCAGAATGGCTGGATCAGTTCACAACTCCACCAGCAATGAATTAATGTCCCTACTTTGCCACATCCCCTCCAGCATTCATTACTTTCCTTTGCTGTTATGTTAGCCAATCTGCTAGGTGTGAGGTGATACCTCAGAGTTGTTTTTATTTGCATGGAAGATATGTGTCTTTAAAAAAAAAAAACTCAACCTACTATGTCCCAGGAAATAAACCCATGAAAACAAAACCATAGACAGTTCCTGTCCTGGAGGAGATTATAATCTAGAAAGAGAAAACAGAAACACACATAAATAACTAGAAAACAATTCTGGAGGGGTAGGGAGAATGAGGAACAACCAGGGAGTCCTGGAGAAATAATTTTCTAATACAAGATACTTAAAAAGCCTTTTGAAAACTAAGGGTATAACATTACTTGTTGTTTTAATTGTTTTTTTATTTTTATTGTCAAGCAAAACCTACTTTCATATTGGTCTTTGTTGTAAGAGCACATTCATACATAACCCAAACCCCAAAACACAACGTTAAATACACTGAAGTGAAAGACAACTCCAACAGTTCTTTCTCTGGAGATGGGTAGCATTCCCCATCATAAGTCTTTCAGGATTGTTCTAGGTCATTGCATTGCTGAGAGTAGCCAAGTTTTCACAGATGATCATGTTCCAATATTGCTGTTACTCTGTACAATGTTCTCCCAGTTCACTTGTTTCACTCTGCATCAGTTCCTGTAGATCTTTCCAGCTTTTTCTGCAATCATGAGGCTTTACCTTATTCTCCCAAATGCTCATTAATGTCTCCTATCTGAAATTATCTTGTATTTACTTTATAGATTTTTGTATATATACTTATATGTATACACATGACAAAAGTCTTCCTGATACAATGAAAGCTCCTTGAGCACAGGAACTGTTTTCCTTTTTCCTCTAGTTCTAGTACTTAGCACAATTCTTGGAGGGAGGAAGGAAGGAAAGGAGGAAAAGAGGGAAGGAAGGAGGGAGGAAGGAAGGAAGGAAGGAAGGAAGGAAGGAAGGAAGGAAGGAAGGAAGGAAGGAAGGAAGGAAGGAAGGAAGGAAGGAAGGAAGGAAGGAAGGAAGGAAGGAAGGAAGGAAGGAAGGAAGGAAGGAGGGAAGGAGGGAAGGAGGGAAGGATAGATACTCAAAGAGAATAAGAGATTTGCCAGACAAAACTCATGTCCTCCAGTTAGGAATACAAAGTTTTCTCCTCCTCCAATTTCAGCCCTTGGTGCTCCCACTAGGCAGTAATTTGATCCTGTGCTTTGTCAAAATTCTACCCAGCTAATTCTTCCAACCTGGCTATGCCAAAGTTCCTTCCATCTTCTTTACTACCTTCATAGAAAAGAATTTTACCATTGTATTTCACCAGAGGTCAGTATTGTTCTCTCCTAGATGAAGGAAACCCAGGCAAAAGATGAAAAAAGGAGACTGTACAGTCATCCAAGATCGAAGAAACATTGGCAAGCTCCCTCCTCCAGACATTTGTCCCCATTGGTTCCCTGAATTTTAAAGAACACCAAGAAAAATTAGAAATCTAGAAAAAGCCCCATTAATATCATGAAAAATTTGAGTAATTAGACCCAAATGGAACTATTGTATTTAACCAGAAGATGAGAAAGTTGGTGTTAGGTTTAATAAGTAGATATGATTGGGTTTTTTAAGGGAAGATGGTGATCATATCCAATGAATGCAGAACAAGAGAGAATGGGATTAAATGACAGCAGGTGAATTTGGGACATATGGAACAGCTTTCTGTCTGGGAGCACAGCAGAACCAAGACAACAGGACTTGGGGGCAGGAAACAGTTCAGATGCCAGTTCAGACATATAATCCCAGGCAAGTCTCCTGGAGCCTCAGTTTCCTCAAATGTGAAAATACCACAGGGAACCTATTCAGATCACAACTCAATGGCAATTTATCCTGTTGGAGAGTTAACTTGAGGTTGAGAGAAAGGTGCAATAGCACACCCCTAGTCACCTAGCTAATGAATATCAGAAGCAGGAATTGAACCAAGACTTTCAAGTCATGAGACCTCTTCTTTTGATCTAGAAACCATAAATGATAATCCCTGGAGGACAGGGGCGTGGACAAATATTTAGTCTTCTGGAGGTGGTTCTATTCAGTGGGGTTAGCCAGCAGCAGTGCTGGCAAGGAGCATGGGAGAATTTACAATCCAACCACTTGCCCACTCTTCCTCCCCCATCCTTGTCTCCCCTCCACAATGGATTGCTTCACCAAAAACGCCTGAAATTGTCTTGACTCCATCACTCCCTAGCTATGTAGCCCACAGGAGGTCACATTTTAGAAAGGGCTTTTTTCCAAGTTGGAGGATGACTAAGATGCAGAGTTGAATTTAAACAATTCAATTGAAATTCCACACATTTTAAAGCACCTACTGTGGGCAAGGCACTGTGCTCTGCACTGCAGATACAAAGGCAAAGGAGGAGCTAATTTTCTACAGGAATCATAAAGCATGCCCAATAAAAGGATTGGGGGTATTTAACTTGAAAAAAAAATTAGTAGAGACATGACAGCCTTCTTCAAGTATTTGAATGGCTATGTGAAGGAGAGATTAGGTGTGTTCTGATTAGCCCCCCCCCCCAGGGCAGAACCAAGATGAGGAGTTGAAGGTGAAAGAATGATTTCAACTCAAAACATTGAAAAAACTTTCTAACAGAAAGATCTGTGCAGAAATGAACTAGAATGCTTCATTGGAGATATTAAGGAAAAGACTGGATGATCAATTATTAGGGGTGCTTTAGAGAGGACTTTCATATAGTCAATGAATCAGCAATTTCTTCAGCACCTACTATGTGCCAGGCAGGCACTGTGAGAGGCCCTGAGAATACAAAGACAAAATGATGATAATCCCTGACCTTAAAGAGCATATGGTTTCACTGATGAGTAAATAAAAGACATATATACAATAAATGATGACCACAGTTGGGAAGGGGGATATCTGGAATGGCCTCCTGAGGGAAGTAGCATTTGATCTGAGTCTTGGAGGGAATTAGAGTTCCAAAAGGTGAAAGTGAAAGGGAGGGGCATTCTAGGCAAGGGCAACAACCTCTACAAAGGCAGAACACTGAAGCCTGACAGTCTGGCTAGAGTAAAAAGTATATGAAAGAGAGTAATATGTAATAAGTCTGGATTGATGACCCAGATCAAAAATGCCAAACAGAGGAATTGCTAGGATCCTGACAATCAAGACTCCTTACCCTAAAATGGCAATGGGACCAATGGGACCATGGGTTTTGGTTGGACTAGTGGGTCTTCGAAAGTCCCTTTCAGTTCTGAGCTTCTGTGGTTCAAAGAAATTATTTATTCCTTACTGAGGCTCAATTTCCCTATCTGTAAAATGAGGAAACCAATCTCTTCTCTATCACATAGGATGAGAGTGAAGATAGACAGATAGATAGATAGATAGATAGATAGACAGACAGATTATAGATAATTAGATAGATAAATAGATGGATAGATAGATAGGTGGATGGATAGATTTCATAAACTACAAAGCACTATGTAAATAACAGTTACTATTATTAATATCATTCATCATTTCCCAGAATGTGATCCCCAAAGCTGGCAAGACTCTTCCTGCTTCTAACTCCCTCCCCTAATCTATCTTCCTGCAGCTGCTTCTATGTGAGTAGGAGAAAGGGATAGTTTGGGGAAACTTGGGAAGTGTCTGGGAAGGAAAGAGAAGCCTGGAGTCTCTTGGGATGGGCAAGACTCTCCAAAAGAGCTGGAAACCAGTGGAAAATAAGGGGGACTTCCTACAGAATCCAAAGCAGCTGCCCTTCTATCTCTGGTTACCTACTGGAGGGATTGGTCAGGGCTAAAAAGGGGGGTGGGGTAATAGGCTCTTGGCTAGAGGATCCCATAGAAAGGTGAGTAGAGGGCAGGGGCTTCCTGAGGGAGGGGGAGGGGAGATTGAGAGATGCCACCTGTCAGTCTCTTGTTAGAAATATGAGCCTCGAAGCCTAGACGCGTGTTGTACCAACCAAGCCATAAACAATGAGCTCTGGCTGGCTGGAGTCCTTGGGGGAGGATGACGGAGGAGGCAGGAGGTGGACTCCTCAGCCGGAATTAAGGGCAAGAGACAGCATGGGCTTAAAGAGAAGAGAGTGAGGCCGCACAGCTGGTGGAAGGAAGGAAGAAGCAGACAGAGGCACATACTAGGGCAGCAGCAGGTAGGAGGCACAGCAGCCCCATTCCACACCGCTCCCCACTCTATCCTTCTCCATGGTCCAGGGTTCAATCTGGGAATAGAGCAGACTTGGTTATAACATTATAAATACGTGGAGGGGACCTCAGAGGTCATCTAGTCTAAGTCTCTCATTTTACTGTAGGGAAAACTGAGGTCAAAGGAGAAGTGAAACATGTACCTAGCCAGTGACAAGTCTGGGACAATCAGGATCCCATCCCTGACTCTAAATTCAATGGTTTAGAGACATTGGGTTACCTAAGGGCTAGCCATCTAGTATGTAAGTTAAGCAAGGAGCCCCTAAGTCCTAGTTGTGTGCTCACTGAAAATCCTTGAAGCAAACTCACCTGTGGATCAGTCAAGAAGAGTATCTGTGGCCAAGGTAGCCTCCAGCTGGAAGACACTGGATGAGAGGGATTGCACCCCATCCATATGTTAAGATATAGAGGAGTTGACAACCTCAGGGATAGCCTGTGCTACCTGGGGTTGAGAAGGCCAGAAATACCTTGGAATTCTTTCATTCCCCCCAGTTCTTCCAAGGAAACTAAGAAGGTATGAGAAATAGGTGGGATCACAGATGTATTTAGCTGAAATCCAAAGGACCCAGGGATGAAAGAAAATATGAAGTCATCTCTAGCCCCTTTTATTTCCAAATCTAGTCCCAGCTGCCATCTCTACTTCTTTTCCTGAACTGGAGAGATGGCAGGGCCTCAGGGGACTGAGGTGCTTACAGGGAAAGGGGAGCCCAACAGAGCACTGGATCCTCACCATTGTATGTCACAGCTTTGCTCAGGTATCCTCCATACTTTTTGCAATCATGATCCTTTGTCTGTCTGTGGGCAAAACTAAAGAAGATGAGGAAGAAAGGTCACTAAATGTGGGCCTGCGAATGAGCATGGAGAAGGATGTAGGACTATTGGCATTCTGTGTCTCTATGTGTGTCCCCAAGGATTTTCAATTTCATCCCTATGGATAAAACTCCCTTCACTGGAGTAACTTGTTGCCTTCTATGCCTGGGTAGATGATCTTTGAGAAATATGGTGGTCAAAAAAATCAATGAACCTGTAACCAATCTGCTGATGATTCTCTTTATTCTTAACTGTGCTAGTAGTTCTCAAAGGGCAGACATAAGGAGTCCCTCTCTCCCTAATTACTTTGTAGTCAAGTACTTTGTAGATATTTGTATTTGTTAATGTTGTATTGACATCATTGTAATATTTATTGGGAAAGGAAATGGAGAATTGGAAAACAGGGAGATAATGGGAGGTTTGTATGGGGGTATGGAGGAGTTTAAGGGAAGAGAAGGAATATTGCTCAGTGAAGCAAAGGAGAGAGATGCCCATATTTATATATGTACTTTTGGTCCACCTCATCAGAATGTAAGTGTTCAAGTTGGGATTGCTTTGTTCTTTGTACTTATATCTCTAGTGCCTAGTACAATAATAAATATTTATGGATTATCCAACTCACTCTAGTGGATGATGGGGTCAGGATTAAGACCAAAGAAGAGGGGATAGCTAGGTGACCCAGTGGATTGAGGGAAAGGAAGTCCTAGATTCAAAGCTGTCCTCAGACACTTCCTAGCTATGTGACCCTGGGAAAGTCACTTAACCCCCATTGCCTAACCCTTATTGCTCTTCTGCCTTAGAACTAATACACAATATTGATTCTAAGACAAGAGAGAAAGATTTAGAAAAAAAAAGACCAAAGAAGCAAAAACTTTGATGAACTAGAATCATGAGCGGAATCTAACAAAATAAAATTTAATTGTGCTAAGTACAAAGTTCTATAATTAGATTTCAAAAATCAACTCCAAGGGTTGAAGATGGAGGAGATGTGGTTGACCAGGGGTTAATACAAAATAGATCATATACCACAGGCTCAATATGAGTCAACACTGTAATATGGCGCCCAAGAATAGCTAATGCAATCTTGGGCTACATTAAGAGAGACCTAATGTCCAGAACACAGACTCCTTTGTCATCTGCCCTAGTTTGACCACATATAGAATGGTGTGTTCAATTGTGGCATCGCATTTTAAGATGTAATTGACCACTTGGAGTGCATTCAGAAGAGGGCAACCAGGATGGTGAAGGGACTGGGTTGGAGCCATTTAAAGATTATACCATATAAACAAGAATGGGAGGGCTTATCTTAGAAAACTCAATAGGAACATAATAGCCATTCCTTAAGGATTTGAGAGGCTTTCCCATGGAAGAAGAATTCAACTTGTTCTACAGGGTCCTGGTAGAGCAGAAATAATTAGTGCAGAGAGGTTATGGGAAAGCAGATTTTGACTTCAGTACTGAAAAACTTCCACCAGTTAGAGCTGTCCCAAACTAGAAGGGAATGTGGTGGGTTCCCTATCACCAGAGGCTTCGAGAAAAAACTTGGGGATACTGCAGGGGGGCTTCCTGACCAGCTAGGGGATGGACTGCTCCTTTCCAACACTTAGATTCTATCATTCATGAACATTTGGGCTCCATGAGCTTTGGGGATTCTTGTCAGAGGCATCTAAATCACTGGTGGAAATGGATAAGTATATGTGAGTATGCAGTCTTTACACAGGAGTGAACAGAGTGATTAGAGGGGTAAGTGTGATTGAGGTGAACAGATGGAATGGATTAGAAAAGAGCAAATGAACCACCCAGATGCATCCTGGGAAAATACCAGACATTGATTTATTTTGCATGGATTTCTTAGCGATGGAATGTAATTGTTCCTATCACTGACCATTTCATATATATGTCCTATCTTCCACCTGGACTATGAGCTCCTTGAGGGCAGAGACTGTCATATACTTTTTCATATACCCCCAGGATGCCTAGAACATAGTAGGACCTCTCGAGGTAGAAGTTTAGAATTTCACAGCTGGAAGGGAACTTTCTTAGAATGTAGACTATCAGAGCTAGGAGAACCTTAGAAGAGAAAATGGCAGCCTAGAGGGAACTCAATGACAGGGCTAGAAGAGACTTTGGGATATGGAATGTCACCACTGGGAGAGACATGAGAACATAAGATATCATATTATACCTGAACAGGGGTTAGAGAAGAGATTCTTAACCATTTTTGGCATCACAATCCCCTTTGTCAACCTAGGGAAGCCTGGGAACCCCTTCTCAGAATAATGATTTGTAACCTCCATTTATAGGTCAAGGAAATACTCATTTCATTTAGGAGTTCGTGAAGATAAAGGTGCATTTTCTTCTCATCCAATTTCACAGATCTTGTGAAATCTATGCATGGACCCCCTTTGGGGAAAGGGGCACCAGGACCCCATATTAAAAACTTCTGAGTTAAAAGCAATCAAGTCCAACTCTTCATTTTACAGATGAGAAAGCAGATGATCAAAAAGGAGAAATAAGATGGCCAACGTCACACCACTAATTAGTGGCAAAGCTGGAACTACTGACGAGATCTCCTGACTCCCCATTCTCTGCTTTTTCTGGATCAGGCAACCTCCATTATCGAATAGACAGGAGGAAGCAGGTAGTGGGCTATTAGCAAAGAGCATTGAATAAAAACTACCAAGAGCTGGTGAGGGGAAGGACAAGGTAGACCATCTGGAGAGAGACAGGAAGCAGCCTCCTTCAAGGAGACAGGAAACATCTTTGGCTATTACTATTCCAGAAGTGATGGCTAAGACTAATGGGGTGCAAGGGCCTCATCCTTCTATGGAAACGAGATAAGCGGGAAAAGGTCTGAATTCTGAAGAGAAAACTTGGGTTCAAATCCCAGTTGTCCCATTGAGCGACTTGAGCAAATGATTCCATCTTCCTGAGCCTGTTTTCTCATCTCTAAAATTTGAGGGTTCAACTAGAAGGTCTCTGAGGTCCCATCTAGTCCTACATCTTTGGACCCATGCAACAAAGACCAGAGTGGTCATTCCTTGTTCCCCCGATTGCCTCTTTTCTTGGTTCCCACCCCCATGCCCATAGATACATCCAGGTGGCTATCAGCTCAGGAGATAACTTTGCAAAGGTCAGGGAGTATTTTTAAACAGTGACAGAATTGCCTGCCCCTCCTCCTGCCTGAGTCACCACGAGGGACCCTATTTGAGAGTTGTTTTCTTTGTAACATGACCCTCAAAGGGGCAAGGGACTGGAGAGACTGTCCCCGGCATCCCTCCAGGTGTAGACGCCACGGTGAGTATATGTTTGGCGCACCCTAAGTCCATAGGACCCAACTTCATTGTAGAGATCCCTTACCTTGTCTTACAGCGCTGCCCTAGGAGGAAAGCTTATGTCCTTTACAAGGGAAATAGGATCCTCCTGACCCCTGTGGCCAGCAAGTCTAACTAGGGGGTTCTCGTTAGCACTGTCCAGAGCACTGGAAGTTGGACAGAGCTAGAATTGTGTGTGTGTGTGTGTGTGTGTGTGTGTGTGTGTGTGTGTGTGTGTGTGTTAAATTCAAATCTGGCCTCTAACACTTACGAGCTGCATGACCCTAGGTTAGTCCCTGTTTGCCTCAGTTTCCTCATCTGTAAAATGAAAATAATAATAGCATCTCCCTCCCAGGCTTGTTGCAAGGATCACATGAGATAATAATTATAAAGTGCGATATAAATGTTAGTTATTATATCATTATATATCACGACCAAGCACTTTCCATATGTTACGCCCTTTAATCCTCACAAGGGAAAAGAAGGGAATAAGCAGTATATACAGCACCTACTAGGTGCCAGCACTTTACAAATAGTCTCTCATTTGATCCTCAGAACAACCCTAGAGGGAGGTATTGTTATTATCTCTGTTTTACAAGTGAGGAAACTGAGGCAGGGAGTGAAGTGATCTGCCCAGGACCACACAGCTAATAAGAATCTGAGTCAGGATTTAAATTCATTTGGGGTCTGTCTGTCTGATTCTAAGCCCCCCCACTCTATCTGCTATGCCACCAGTCAGATTTTAGCTTAACGTAAGGATGAACTCCCCACCAAGGAGAGCTGTCCTCAAATGGAGCGGTCTGCCTTGAGAGAGAATGGGTTTCTCCACCCTGGAAGTGTACAAGAAAAAGCTAGATAACCACTTGCCACATGCATTGCAGAAAGGAGTCTCATTGGACTATGTAACCTCCAAGATCCCTTCCAACTCCAAGATTGCCATTCCATAATCGAGAAGAGACTCAAGTTTAAATCTGGCCCCTCAGAGTTCTAGCTGCCCAACCACCGATCGGCAAGTCTCTGAGCCTCAGTTTCCTCATCTCTGAAATGGGAACGATGACACTGTGCTGTGTATCTCACGGTGTGATCTTGGGAGATATTTTCAAGTTGTTATTAAGGTCTACTGAGTAAAATTTAAACTTAACATTGAGGGCACCAAAGATATGGTACCCATGAGCATGTGGAGCCCATTTCATTGGGGTGAGCCCAGAGGGAATAATACTCCTTTTTCAAATGCAGGTCACTTGTGGTAGCACCCGCTTCTCCTGGCTGGTGTGAGAATAAAACGAGACAACAAGCCCTTTATAAATGCTAGCTATTATTATGCCTTAAAATTCAAAGGATCCATTTCTTGGCATCTTGGCATCTTGGCATCTTTTGTTTTTTAAATCCTTACCTTCTATCCTAGAATCTATCCTAGATATTAAGTATGGATTCCAGGCAGAAAAGCAGTCAGGGCTGGGCAATGGTGGTTAAGTGACTTGCCCAGGGTCATACAGTCGGGAAATGTCTGAGGACAGATTTGAACCCAGGACTTCCCATCTCCAGTCACTTAGCTTCCCAAAGATCCCCTCTTAAAGGACACTATATTTATTCCCCAAAGAAACTAAACCTTTTAACTTAAACCATAATAGAGATGCAAGCTTGATCCAGCGAACCATAGTTTCAGATGGAAAGAATAAATGTGTTGTGTGCTTAGATGCCTTTTTCCAAGGCACATCTGACACACGTACCCTGAACAAACACCTAAGCTGGCAACTTGCCTTTCTAGTTTTATCTCATGTTCCGCCTCCTCCTGATAACAACAAGCTTCAGCTAGTGTTTCCTCATCTGCAGAATTTAGAGTCTTGGATTAGATGGTCTCTGAGGTCCCTTCCAGTTCCAAATCCTTTGATCCCCTAATCATCCCCTCTCTGCCTACATAGCTCTTCCTGCCTCTCGGGACCTTCGGTCAAACTGTTCCCTATGCCTGGAATGTCTTCAGAGAATCACGGACTGAAAGCTAAAAGGGACTTTAAAGGTCATCCCCTGGTCCAATCCCTTCCTTTTATAATAAAAGAGGAAACTGAGACCCAGAACTTACTCCAGATAGTCAGGATTCAAACTCAGGACCTGGGACTCCAAATCTAGCATTCTTCTCACACTACCATTTTCCTCTTCCTTTCTGCCTGGGGAAAGCCTTCTTTTCCATTGAAACTCAACTCAGATGGAGTCCCTGACCCCTTTGCCACCAGTGACCTTTCCACCCCTTCCCAGCCCCCCAGCCCTCCTCTTCTGAGCACCAACTGTGTTATTATTCATTATAATTATTTATGTATACATCATATCTTCTTATGAAGTAGTAAGCTCTGTAAGCAAAAGGATTCATCCCTCTGAGGCAAGTAGATGTCGTAGGTGTCAAAGTACTTGACAAAATAAAGAAACTCTGAGTTCAAATCACTTAGTAACTGTATGACTCTGGGCAAGTGCATTAATTTCTCATAGCCTCAGTTTCCTCATCTATAAAAAGAGGAAAATAACATCACATCCTTCTCAAGGTTGCTGTGAAGATCAGATGAGATAAATAAATATATAAAATGCACTTGGCAAGACCTTTAGGTGCTTCGTAAATGTGAGCCATTATTATTTATAATTTGTGTCTTTCCCAACATCTTGCCCTGGACTTTATACCCAGTAAGTGTTTAATAAATATTCGTTCTCCTTGCTCTGTGACAGGGCTTGGCAAAGAGTCAAACCCTAATGAATGTCATCTTCTTCTAGAGATGGAACAGGAAAATGGGAAGCCCCTTCAGGATGGGACCACTCCTCCTACCCCAAACCAGACAGCAAAGAATTCTGGACCTGGGGGAGATGGCTGTTCCACCGAGGAGGAGTTACCCAAAGACGTGGCCCAGAAGATGGCCGATAAGGACTCTGCAGAAGCTGGTGAGGCTGAACCCAAGAAGGAAGAAAATATAACAGAGGAAACCAAGTCTAAGCCCAAGATAGAGGCTGACCCAAAAGCTAAGTCTGATTCCAAGAAGGAAGCTGATGAAAAAGAGGAGACCAAACCTGTAGCTCAGGGAAAGGCAGATGAGGACGAAGAGGCCAAATCCAGATTGAGAAAAGATGCTAATGGAAAAGAAGCCAAGACTGAACCCAAAGAAGAGGCTGATAGGAAAGAGGAGGCCAAATCTGAACCCAAGGAAGAAGCTAATGAGAAAGGAGAAGCCAAGACTGAACTCAAAGAAGAAGCTGATAGGAAAGAGGAGGCCAAATCTGAACCCAAGGAAGAGGCTCATGAGAAAGGAGAGGCCAAGTCTGAACTCAAAGAAGAGGCTGATAGGAAAGAGGAGGCCAAATCTGAACCCAAGGAAGAAGCTAATGAGAAAGGAGAAGCCAAGACTGAACTCAAAGAAGAAGCTGATAGGAAAGAGGAGGCCAAATCTGAACCCAAGGAAGAGGCTCATGAGAAAGGAGAGGCCAAGTCTGAACTCAAGGAAGAGGCTGATAGGAAAGAGGAGGCCAAATCTGAACCCAAGGAAGAAGCTCATGAGAAAGGAGAGGTCAAGTCTGAACCTAAGGAAGAAACTAACAGGAAAGAAGCCAAGTCTGAACCCAAGAAAGGGGATGATAAAGAAGAAACCAAATGTAACTCAACAGAGGGAGCAGCAAGAGAGTCGGAGAAGGGGCATAAGGCAGAATTGGAGGCAGAAACCATTTCTGACACTCAGGTCATCCAGGTAAGGAAGTCTAGTTTTCTCTTGTTGGGGGTCTCTAAGTCTTTCCTCCTTCCATAAGCCCAGAGCAACAAAGTGGGAGGTATGATCTACAGGGCAATGGGGGAGTGAGGACACAATTTCTACCCTCCACTCCTAGACAACTTGCAATGGGTGGGTCCCTGGGAATTGACTCCCCATGTGCATGTACATGCCACAGGAGCCTTGTATGCCCTTCCAGGAGGTAGGTGGTACTCCTGATGGAGAACCAGGCAATGATGCTGAGCAACAAGGAGAAGGCTCAGGAGCAATGCCCAGCTCCCCAGAGGAGTGGCCAGAGAGCCCCACAGGAGAAGGACAGGACCTCAGCCCAGGTAAATGCAACTGTAGCATGGGGGAAGGCAAAGTTGGGGTGCAGGGGGAATGTAATGGTAGAAAGAAGGGGGAAAGGAAGCACATTTCCAACAGTCATAGGTGCCTCCTTTCATTTCTCTCCAGATACCATTGGTCCAGACAGCCCAACAGCCAGGTAAGATTGAGTCTTGGGGTTCCCCCCTCAAGACTCTCCCCAACCTCTAGCCCCATTCTCTCACTTTCTCTTTTTAAGTCAGCCTTCAGTCTCCAGATAAGTCCATCAAGGCCTCCTTTGTTGCACATCCTCTAGGCCAACACTGTATCTAAGCATTCCTCCACTGCCAATCACACAGTATTCCTGAATCGCTAACACTACCTAGCCCCTTCGACCTTGTTTAAACTATTCTCCACTTGAATATGAGGGTATTTTCTAAATGAGGCTCCAAAGTCCCAACTGAATCCATTGGCATTCATTAAGTGCCCATTATAATATGCCAAGGATTTATTGGGCCCTAGGGATACAAAGACAAACCCAAACTAGTCCCTGCCCTCAGTGAGCTTACATCTTCTTCCAGGAAGGGGGAGAAGCAAGATACATCAGTGCAAATAGATAAGTGTGCATGATTATTTAAGGAAGAGGGAGAGACCCCAAAAGAATTTGAGTAATCCGAATCCTCAGCTGTGTCTTGAAGGGAGCTAGGGATTCTAAGAAGCAAAACTTAAAAGGGAGAGCATTCCCACTGATGGGAAAAAGAATACAGACAATCAATCAATCAACACATATTAAGTACCTGCTATGTGCCTGGCACTGTGTTAAGTGCTAGGCATACAAAAGGAGGTAAAAACCAGTCCAAGCCCTGGAAGCAGGATATATAATGTTGAGTTTAGGGAGCATTAAGGAGTTTCACTAAAGGGTGTTCACACCTGTGTTGGCAAACCTATAGCACAAGTGTTGGAGTATGCCGGAAGGGGTTGCTCCCTTCCTCCTCTCCATGCACCTGAGGATATTTCTCCCATCCCTTGCCTCTCTGTCCAGCAGCCCAATGGGAGCACTTCCTCCCTCCCCTGTCTGGGGTAAAGGAGCAGCACAGATGCAGTGTGAGGGATGCTGTTTGGGCTCTCAGTCTCTAAAAGGTTCACCATCACTGACAAATTATAAGCTCCCCGAGGCCTGTCACCTCTGTCTTTGTAACCCCTGTCCCAAGTACCATGCTTGGCCCATAGGTGGTAATTAATAATTGTTTGGTAATTGATTTTTTCAAGGCTCCCCCCACCTACCAAAAGTAGACCCAGAGCTGATGCTCGGAGAACTATCTCATCCCACCTCACTCCCAGCTGGCAGGGTCCAGTCCTTCTGGACATCTCTCTTGACTTCCTTCTGTCCCTAGTGACTCCTCTCCCAGCGATGTCCCTCAGAGTCCCACGGGTCCCCCTCCTTCTGAGGAGAAGAAGAAGGAGAAGCTGTCAGAACCCAGAGCCTCTGCTCCAACTCGACCCCGAGGACCCAGGGCTCAGAACCGAAAAGCTATCATGGACAAGTTTGGTGGGTAAGGAGCTGGGATATGGGAGACATGGAGGCTGGGTGAGTCCAAGCAATCCTTTGAGAATACCTTCTTTGAGGGTTTTCTAGCAAGGGCCAGGATTTGTACTGATGAAAGGGGAAATGGAGTCCAGGCTGAAAGTAGCAGCCGTCCAATACAAATAGAATCAAGAGAGATGGGTTCTAGCCCCAACTCCACCACCAGAAGACCTGAGCCAAGCTATCTCTTCCCGCTGCCTCAGTTTCCCCCTCTCCAGAACAAAGGGCAGGGGGCAAGGTGGTAGAAGGAAAATAGCCCTTATTTTGAATTGGAAATGGTGCACTTGAATCCTATTTCCACAGCTGTTCAGCAGCTAGTCACCCAGCAGAAAGGATGTTGAGTTTGGAGTAAGAACCTGAGTTCAAGTCTTGCCTCAGTTATTTGGTAGCTAACTACATGACCTTGGGAAAGTCCCTTAATCTCTCTCAATCTCGGTTTCTTCCTCTGTAAAATGGAGATAACAGTATCTCCTTCTTTGGGTTGTTGTGAAGATCAAATGAGAGAACACATGTAAAATACTTTTGTAACGCTCAAAGTACTCCTATAAATGTTGTGATTAGTTGCTGTGTAATCCTGGGGAAATCATTTCATTTCTCTGGGCCTCATTTTGTTCATCTGTAAAATGGGAAAGATTGGGTGGCCTCCCCGATTGTTGTTCAGTTGTGCCCAATTCTTTGTGATCCCATTTTTGGATTTATTGGAGGCAAAAATACATTTTACAGATGAGAAAACTGAGGCAAACAGGGTTAAGTGACTTGCCCAGGACTATACAGCTAAGCAAAGTGTCTGAGGTCATATTTTAACTTAGGAAGATGAATCTTCCTTTCTGCACGCCCATCCACAGGGCGACCTGGATGCCTAGGACTACCAGGATGACTAGTCTCTGATCTTGGATCACTTCTTTGTCCTCAACTCTCCTATTTTCCAAACAGGGCAGCAACAGGCACTGCCCCCCTTTTCCGAAATGCCAAGGCAGCAGGGGCAGCTGTGGGCAGCGTCAGGAACATGCTGCTTGAATGGTGTCGAGCCATGACCCGAAAATATGAGGTGGGAGCCAGAACGGGTACAGGGGAAAGGCTGGGGCTTGTGATTCCCAGGGCGGGGGCAGGGAGGCCCAGGGAACCCCTTCTCCAGGGGGGCTTCTGCACCTGCAGTTGAGACTTAAAGGCAAAGAGAAAAACCTAGAAGATGGGGGGCAGCAGAACCCAGAAACAGTCCTTGCACTCTGAAGCCAGCAAGGAGCCTAGGGCAAGAGATTCACCATGAGCCAACTTTTCATTTCCTTAGCATGTGGACATTCAGAACTTCTCCTCCAGCTGGAGCAGCGGGATGGCCTTCTGCGCTCTCATCCACAAATTCTTCCCTGATGCCTTTGACTACAGCACCCTGGATCCCAAGCAGCGCCGAGAGAACTTCACCCTGGCCTTCTCCACTGCCGAGTGAGTCAGAGAACTCTAAAATGATGGGGTTTCTTTCTCCGGTTGGGAGGATGCCAAGGCAAGGAGTAGTGGGGTTCTCTGGGCCTCTATTTCCTCATCTGAAGAATGGTTCAATGGACAGACTGCTGTCCTTGGACCCAGGGTCAACAGTACTCAAATCCCACCTTGGAAACTTACTAGCTGGGTGACCATGGGTAAGTGAGTTACCATTTCTGAGCCTTAGTTTACTTTTTTGTTAAATGGGGATAATAATACCTGGAATGCCCATGTGACAAGTTTACTGTGAGGCTTGAATGAGAAATGTGTATAGAAAGTACTTTGCAAACTTTAAAGTATATGACTTATATAAGGTCACTATACTATGGTATCTCGGGACTTAGCCAGCTCTGTTGGTGTTGGTGTTTTTGTTTTTGCTTTTTTAATTTAGAAACTATTTATTTTGGAAATAGATACTTCTCCAGAAAGAACTTATATATGTTCACATATCTTCATATATGTTTATATCATCTAAAAGGCTCCCCCCAAAGGCTAAACTAGCATGGTCACCTGAATCCCCAGGAAAAGCGATTCAGTCATAGTCTTGGTTACTCTTCTTCACCTAAGCTCTTAGTTTCTCAGGTGAAGCAGTGATGCCTTTGCTGGTGTTTTACGCTTTTTCCAAAGTGGGAGTGAAACTTTTCAGTCCAGATTTAACTTCATTCGCCACTTCTGGATCAGAGCTTTGGAGGAGGAGACACCCAATTAACCCCAGCCTCAGATTTTGATTTCTTGACACCAACATGCTCTACCAGTGTTTTTGCAAAAGACCCTTCCCTTCCATTTTCCTTCATTTTTTTTTTCATCTTGTTCTAACAACCATTTCAAAGCTAGATGTCCAGTTGGATGTTCTGCCATGAGGAAACTTCCATTCTTGCCACCAAGAATCATTTCAGGAACAATGACATTCATAGCAGGCTAACTGTCTCCAATATCAGTCCCAGGACATAAGTCACAGTTACACATCAACTTCTTTGGCATCAGTTTAACATTGTGTTCTAAGTTCCCTACCAGCTCAAACATTCTATAGTCTATGTTCTAAGATCCTTTCTAACATTTTGCATTCTATGGTCCTATGGTTCCCTACAGCTCTAACATTCTGTGTAATGATGCCCCTTCTATGTTCTAAAGCTTCTTCCAGGTCTAACATTCTATGGTCTATGTTCCAAGGTCCTTTCTACCATTCTGGATTCTAAGGTTCCCTACAGCTCTAACATTCTGTGTAATGATGCCCCTTCTATGTTCTAAAGCCTCTTCCAGGTCTAACATTCTATGGTCTATGTTCCAAGGTCCTTTCTACCATTCTGGATTCTAAGGTTCCCTACAGCTCTAACATTCTGTGTAATGATGTCCCTTCTATGTTCTAAAGCCTCTTCTAGGTCTAACATTCTATGGTCTATGTTCCAAGATCCTTTCTACCATTCTGGATTCTGGATTCTAGGTTCCTTATAGCTCTAACATTCTGCATAATGATGCCCCTTCTATGTTCTAAAGCCTCTTCCAGGTCTAACATTCTATGGTCTGTGTTCCAAGGTCCTTTCTACCATTCTGGATTCTGGATTCTAAGATTCCTTACAACTCTAACATTCTGTGTAATGATGCCCCTTCTATGTTCTAAAGCCTCTTCCAGGTCTAACATTCTATGGTCTATGTTCCAAGATCCTTTCTACCATTCTGGATTCTGGATTCTAGGTTCCTTATAGCTCTAACATTCTGCATAATGATGCCCCTTCTATGTTCTAAAGCCTCTTCCAGGTCTAACATTCTATGGTCTGTGTTCCAAGGTCCTTTCTACCATTCTGGATTCTGGATTCTAAGATTCCTTACAACTCTAACATTCTGTGTAATGATGCCCCTTCTATGTTCTAAAGCCTCTTCCAGGTCTAACATTCTATGGTCTATGTTCCAAGATCCTTTCTACCATTCTGGATTCTGGATTCTAGGTTCCTTATAGCTCTAACATTCTGCATAATGATGCCCCTTCTATGTTCTAAAGCCTCTTCCAGGTCTAACATTCTATGGTCTGTGTTCCAAGGTCCTTTCTACCATTCTGGATTCTGGATTCTAAGATTCCTTACAACTCTAACATTCTGTGTAATGATGCCCCTTCTATGTTCTAAAGCCTCTTCCAGGTCTAACATTCTATGGTCTATGTTCCAAGATCCTTTCTACCATTCTGGATTCTGGATTCTAGGTTCCTCCGAGCTCTAACATTCTGTGTAATGATGTCCCGTCTATGTTCTAAAGCCTCTTCTAGGTCTAATATTCTATGGTCTTATGTTCCAAAGTCCTTTCTAACATTCTGGATTCTGGATTCTATGGTTCCTTACAACTCTAACATTCTGTGTAATGATGCCCCTTCTATGTTCTAAAGCCTCTTCCAGTTCTAACATTCTATGGTCTGTGTTCCAAGGTCCTTTCTACCATTCTGGATTCTGGATTCTAAGGTTCCCTACAGCTCTAACATTCTGTGTAATGATGTCCCTTCTATGTTCCAAAGCCTCTTCCAGGTCTAATATTCTATGGTCTATGTTCCAAGGTCCTTTCTACCATTCTGGATTCTGGATTCTAGGTTCCTTATAGCTCTAACATTCTGTGTAATGATGTCCCTTCTATGTTCTAAAGCTTCTTCTAGGTCTAATATTCTATGGTCTATGTTCCAAGGTCCTTTCTACCATTCTGGATTCTAAGGTTCCTTACAGTTCTAACATTCTGTGTAATGATGTCCCTTCTATGTTCCAAAGCCTCTTCCAGGTCTAACATTCTGTGTTCTGTGTTCCAGAGTCCTTTCCAGCTCTAACATTTCATGTGCTCATCTCTCTTCTAGTTCTAACAGGATATGTTTTTGGAAGCCTCTTCCCAATAAGGCCAGAGGGCCAGCCCTGGTCCAGATGATATGAAAAATTTCCCAACCCAGGTCTGACAAGTGAGAGAATCTAAAAAACCTTAAGAGAGTCACTAAAGGTCAGGAACTGCCTCCCCCACCATCAGCCCTACCCATTCCAGATCTTGGGTAAGACTGAGATGCTGTCTGATGCCTTCTCCAGTCTGATGAGAAATCTTTATGCCCAAGAAATAAAGAATTGACTTTCTTCCTCAAGACACCAGAGGGATAGGAGTGTTTTTTTTTGTCTCTTTGTTTGAAATTCTCCCATACCCCTGATGTGAGGCATCCTTAGAGTCAAGGCTCCAGGCTGGAAGTTTAGCCCAGCTGGCATGACCCCCAAAGAGCATTTTCAGCAGGGCCCTCTTTTCTCCCAGAAGCCAATAGAAAAGGGGGCCAACATCAAAGGATCACATGTGAATAGCTATTCCTCTTTGGTAGTTTGGTGCAATAGATAGCAGGGAGGACTTACCATCAGAAAGCCCTGAATTCAAGTTTTTCCTCAGATAGCTAGTAAATATGAGACCTTAGTCAAGTCATTTTATTTTTTAGTCTCCGCTATTGAAGAGCCATTATAATAATATCTCCTTCATCCAGTCCTTGTAAGGATCAAATGAACAAATATAGGTAAAGCGTTTTGCAAACTGCAAAACCTATACAGAATGTCACAAAAGACTTAGTGAAGGAACAGATCGACAGCACAGTGGATAGAGCCCTAGAGTTGGAGTCAGGAGGTCCTGGGCTCAAGGCTCAAGCATCCTAGCTGGGTGACCCTGGGCAAGTCACTGAACCCCATTTGCCTGCCCTTGCCCTTCCATCTTAGAGTTGTTACTAAATCAGGAAGGAAGTATTTTTAAAAAGTATTAGAGAAGCTTTAAGTTATTTAAGCTGGAGACTTTGGAGATACCCAGTATAAATGCTAGGGGGCACTATTACTGTTGGGTGGTCCCAGGCACCTCTGGACAAGAAGTCAAAGCTGTGTGCCTCCTCGCTTCTGCCCCGAGGTACATGGGGATCCTGAATCAGAGCACCTGAGTCCCTTGCCTAGGAATAGCCTTAGATCTTAGATGTGAATTTCCTTAGAGGAGAAAACAACAGTATCATATGTGCATGTGATTTATATGTATTGTATGTGATATGTATATATATTATGTGTGTGATATGCACACATGTGTATAGCATTTATATATATGAAATATATATAAGGTTTACAAAGCCTTTTCTACATACTATCTTAGTTCATCCACTTAACAATCACTTAAGATTGATAGTAAAAACTTGGTCATCTTTGTACATATGAGAACATTAAGAGTAAGAGAGGTAAAATCTTGTGAAAAGTCTTACATCTCATAAGTGTCAAAACCCGGATTTGAACCCCGAGCTTCTGGCTTCAAAGCTGCTGTCCCACTGTGTGGCTGCATCACCAAATAGGTTCAGAAGGGTAAATGTTCTAGAATCTAGAGGATGGACTAAAAGGTTTTGAGTGAAAGTCAAGTGGAGAATTTGCCAACAGCTATGAAGGACACCAGGACGTCAAACTGGGGGCTTACATGGATTTGGAGACCATCTCCTCCCCCCCAATTAAATTCTCTTTGGAATATATTGTCTTCACTCAGAGTGAAGTTACATTTTCTAGATGAGAAATATGAGGCCCAGAAACATAAAGCCATTTGTCTGTATCTTCTTTGACACCTAGCTGCTGCGAAATCTCAGGATATAACTCAAGTATAACTTTTGTCTTCCTCTCCCTTGATGTGGGTAAAATGCTCCTGTACAAGCATTCAAGGCAACAATGTGTATATGTGTGCAGGACAGCTTTTCCCCCATAGAAAATAGATGAAGGACTCATAGCAGCCCATAAATAACAATAAATACAATTTTCTTCCTTCTTCCATGAGGCTTACCTTTCCCAATATACACTGCTACCTCTCTGAGAGTCTGTCTCTCTGAATCTGTCTATCTCTCTGTCCCCACTCTCTCCCCCCTCTCTTCTTTTTTCTCTCTGTTTCTGTCTCTCTCCCTCCCCTCTCTCCCCTCTGTCTCTCTGTCTGTGTCTCTATCTCTCTATCTCTTTCCCCCCTCTCTCCCCCTCTCTTCTTTTCTCTCTCTCTGTCTTTCTGTCTCTGTCTCTCTCCCTCCCCTCTCTCCCCTCTCTGTCTCTCTGCTTGTCTGTCTCTCTATCTCTCTGTCTCTTTCCCCCCTCTCTCCTGCCTCTCTTCTTTTCTCTCTCTCTGTCTTTCTGTCTCTGTCTCTCTCCCTCCCCTCTCTCCCCCTCTCTGTCTCTCTATCTCTATTTCCCCCCTCTCTCCCGCCTCTCTTCTTTTCTCTCTCTCTGTCTCTCTCCCTCCCCTCTCTCTGTCTCTTTGTCTTTGTCTCTGTCTCTGTCTGTCTCTCTCCCCACTTGCTCCCCCCCACATACCCACTGGCATATATTCTGTAGGTGATCTGAATTATGTGTAATGCCTTTTCATAGGACCTAGCCCTAGAAAGCACCCTGGATATCATCCAGCCCAACCTCCTCATTTTAGAGTGGAGAGAATGAAGGTCCAGAAAAGTGGGTTCTAAGGTCACACAGGGAGCCTGAGTCCTCCTCTGGTGACCAGTGCATTCTGTTCTGCAGAGTATCCTTTACTGAATCTCATCCCCTTCCCATCCTCAGGAATCTGGCTGACTGTGCCCAGCTGCTGGAAGTAGACGACATGGTCCGGCTGAGCGTCCCTGACTCCAAATGCGTCTACACCTACATCCAGGAGTTGTACCGCAGCCTTGTGCAAAAGGGACTGGTGAAAACCAAGAAGAAGTAAAGAACATGAGAGCCCCTGGAAGGAGCAGCCCATAAGGACATCTGGTTGATGCTGATGGGACTTCCTCTTGCTCTTTGGCACCCCTCAGTTATTTAGGAGGTGACTAAAGATGCAGGGAAGACAGAGGCATTTGGGGAAGCACAGTGACATCCTGGGGCTCCTAGGGTCCATGCCCCCCAGCCTCCAGGCACCCCACTCCAAGATAAGGAACAGTCAAAGAAATTTTCCTGAGAACAGTCCTTCCTGTCTGCTTCTTGTCTCAAATTGCCTCAGTCTCCTCCTCTTCCATCCTCACACAAGTCTTGGGATAGATATGATCATTCCCAATGTATAGATGGGGAACCAGACATCACTAAGGGTCAAATGACTTCACCAAAGTCATGCATCTAATTTAAGGACAGGACTGGAATGAGAACCCAGATCTTCTGTCTTTCAACTTCCTGTTCTTTCACAGAATCATAATTCCTAGACATTAGAACTTGTAGGGATCATGCATGAAAGAAGCAGAGGAAGAAGCTTAGCAGATACCTAATATTATACAGTATCTATTTTCCAGGTGAGGAACCCCAGAGAAGCCAAGTAACTTAGCCAAGGCTGCAGAGTAGTAAGTAGCAAGGTCAAAATTTGAACCCATTTTCTGTGATTCCACATTCAATGCTTTGTCTATGGGACACCATTATGCCTGTCACAAACCAAGCTGGGCTTGAAATTCTGGCCATTGGTGAAAACTCAAATATAATCACAAGAGGATCAGAGTTGAAAATGGTTTGGATGATGACTGCAACTTAAGCTATCTCTGACCACTGGCAAACATCCTTTGGAGCAGTTTGTCCATTCATTCATTTGATCAGCCATTCATTCACGACCCCTCTGAAAAAGCTAGAGGGTTCTCATGAAATGCAAACTCAGAATGAAACAATATTTGGGGGGGCAGCCAAAAAAATTAATATGATCTTAGCCTGATGGGAGCACATTGTCCTGAATGCGGGATTCTACCCCAGTCAGGCTACATCTGGACTGTGGTGCTCAGTTCTAGCCCTTATGTTGTGGGAAAGACATTGATTGGGTGGTGAGAAGATCATTCCATGAAAGGATCTATTAAAGGGAATGGGGATGGTTAATTTGGAGAATTAAGGAGCCTAACAAGCATCTCTCTTCAAGTATTTGAAGGGCTCTTATGTAAGCAAAAGTTTAGACATTTTCTGCTTGGCCCCAGAGAAGACAGAACCAGGAGGGATGGGTGGATGTGGCAAAAGAGGCAGGATTGCCCTGGATAGACTTTTTTATGATTAGAACTATTCCAAGTTTTGGATCTGGCTGTTTTGAGAAGCAATAGGTTATCTCTCTCTCTCTGAAGGTTTCCAAGGAGATTCCAGATGACCACATAGTAAGGAGAGGAGGAGAGAGTATAGAGGGGATTCCTGTTTTGACACAGATGGGGCTTGACAGCCTATAAGGTTCCTTCAAATCTGAGCTTGTCATCCATTCTCTCGACTTTTTTTGTTAGAGAAAAGGCTGTATCCTACACTGACGACCAGCTGTCAAAAACGATATTTCCTAAGATAGAAAGAATTTAAGAGGCTGAAGAATATATTCCAGGTTTTAGATTCTCTCTCTCCACTCTACCTTGGCAGAAACTTCTGTATCTCACTTCTCCTGGTGAGAAGTTTCCTTCCTCACCTTATCAGTCCACTCAAGCACCATTCCTGTCTCTCTAGGGACCATCCTTGACCTAGCAACAAGTCATAAGGATTTAGAATTGCAAAAGATCGGCCTCAGCCACTTCCTAGCTGTGTGACCCTGGGCAAGTCACTTGACCCCCATTGCCTAGCCCTTACCACTCTTCTGCCTTGGAGCCAATACACAGTATTGACTCCAAGACAGAAGGTAAGGGTTTAAAAAAAAAAAAGAATTGCAAAAGATCTTAGATAATAAAAATAGCTACAATTAGACAGGGCTTTACCTCAGAAAGTTTGCAAAGTGCTTTACAAATATTATCAAATATTCATCCTCACAATTACCCTTATAGGTAGGTATTATTATTATCTCCATTTTCCAGGTGAGTAAACTGAGGCAATTAAGTGATTTGCTCAAGAGACTATAACTAGTAAGTGTCTAAGGTGAAATTAGACTCAAGCCTTCCTGGCTCCAGGTCCCATGACCCTCAGGATGATCTGTTGCAACTCCTTCATTTTCTAGATGAGTAATATGTGACCCAGAAACATTAAGCCACTTGGATGATGTAGCCAAGTCAAGATTCCATTGTTCTTCATTCTGATATGACCCCATGGGACCATCATCTAAGAAGAGCCTGCCCTGCTCCCAGAGGACTGAGCCTTCTCAGCTGATCCAAAATCTTGCCTTCTGCATCAGGGGCTTATCATTAGATTGGAGCCACCATTTCCTCTTTAGCCGAATTATCAAGAAGAGTAGGCGCTTCTTCCAGCTCTTTCTGAGTTCTAGAGGATTTTGTCAAAGAATGTTTTATTCCTGGTGGATTTGTTGACCCAACCAATCCCCTTGCTTATTGATGAATAAGTGGGTACCATGCTAAGTGATCAGAGAAAAGATTAAGGCACAGTCCTTGATACCCCTTCGATAGCCTCGAAGAGTTCAAGCTAGACCAAAGAGGTCATCAAGTCCAACCTTTCCATTTTATATATGAGGAAACTGAGGCCTAGAGATGTAAAATGACTGACAGAGGTCCCAGGGGTGGTGACAGAACTGGGATTCCAAGATAGGTCCTCTGACTTCAAATTCAGGTCTCTCTTTCCATGACTAAAGCATACTGCCTCTAGAGGGCCCAAGGACAGAGGCAAGCCTATGAGAGATGTCAGCATGTAGCCTCCTCTTTAACCATAAGGGGACAGGAGAGACCTAAACAAACAGATCTGCATGCCTTCCTTGGAGAGGATTGGAAGGTACTTTAAGCAGCCTCCACCCAAGGATAGACTCCCGGGTTGGTTTGCCTCTCTGGCCCAGGGGGCAGCAGTGATTCTCCCTCATACTGGAGTGGGGTGTGCCTGCAGCCCCAGGGGATCTCTTCTGATAGCAATGGCGGCAGCCTGGAGGGAGCTGAGGGAAAATGCCAGGGTCTGAGTGTCAACAGCAAATGTAGAACTCTCCCTGCCCCCCACCTATGTGAAAGGGAAGACTGAGTAGGAAGGGGTGGGGTAAGGCTTTTCTGGGAAAAGATAAGCTCTGGGAGGAGGAATTGACTTAAGGACCCAGGAAGGCTGAGGGCAAGAACAGCTGTTGTGCCTATCTTTGTAGGAGGCCTGGAAAGGGGGTGACCATAGAAGGGCAGAGCCAGAAAGAACATAGAATTGAGAAGTAGAAGAGACCTTTAATCCAATCCTCTCCTTTTACAGAGGGGGAAACTGAGGCCCAGGGAGAAGCTGCAACTAGCTCAAGGTCTAGAAGCCAGAGTTCTTTTTTTTTTTTAAACCCTTACCTTCTGTCTTGGAGTCAATACTGTGTATTGGCTCCAAGGCAGAAGAATGGTAAGGGCTAGGCAATGGGGATCAAGTGACTTGCCCAGGGTCACACAGCTGAGAAGTGTCTGAGGCCAAATTTGAACCTAGGACCTCCCATCTCTAGGCCTGGCTCTCAATCCACTGAGATACCCGGCTGCCCCCCCAGAGTTCTTAACTCCAAGTACAGTACACATTCCACTATATCCTACTGAAAGAGTTCTCAGAACTTATACCTAATAACCTATTGTAGGTGCAACTATGCCCGATAGGATTTAGTGTCCCATTTAACCTTCTACTCAAAGAATGTCAAGTCCTAATATTAGCTCCCATTTCAACATAACATTCAAAAGTTTGCAAAAGAAAAAAAAACTTTCCTCAAAACAACCTCATAAAGGAGGAGTGGGCTGGCATAGTGGATAGAACACTGGGTCTGGAGTTGGGAAGATCTGGGTTCAAATATGACCTCCTAAGTGTGAGGCTCCTAAAGTGAGCAAGTCACTTATCCCCAATTGCCTAGCTCTTACCATCCTTTTACCTTGGGACGGATAATCAGTATCATTTCTAAGATATAAGGTAAAGGTTAAAAAAAATAAAGTAGGGGACCTGCCCAGAGCTCTTTTCTGTTCCTCTTCCCTTCTGGGGGGTCCAAACCTCCTCATGATGAGGACACAGGTGAGGGAATAGAGGGCACACCAAGAATCAACATCCTGGACTCAAAGGGACCAAGATCATGTCTTGCCAGATATTCTTTCTCTAAAAATCTGCAAGGAAGAAAATCTAAACTTCAGTCACAAAAGTGCCAGTTCTGGAAAGTCCTACTTCATACCTCACTTAAATCCCTCCTGCTGCAGTTTATTTGCTCTCCTATATGTGCCTTGCTAACCTTAAAACACCAAATACTGGCAGTAAGTACCAATACTGGAGGTAACTCGGTAGTCATCAGCTTCATCCCTGTCCTCTGGGTGGTCAGCATCTCTCTTTGGGACTTATCCTCTTAACTCAACTGGCTAAAGTGGGGTGCAAATGAACTCTTAGCTTCCAGTCTGATCCTTCAGTCAGCTTCTCAGCTAAATGTAAGGTGATGCAGCAGAATGAGGAAGTGGAGAAGAGAATGAACATAGCATCTGGACCAGAAGACCCAGATTCAAATCCCTTCTCTACAACTGATCTCTCCCTGGAGCATTGTGAGGAAGTGATTTCATCTTGACCTCAAGTCTACCAAATGAGGGGGTTGGGTCAGATTGTATGAGGCTCCTTCTGGCACAGCAGTGAAAAGAGCCTGGGATGAAATGCCACCTATTTCTGTTGACTACCTGTGTGACTTTAGGCGAATCAGTTCATCTCTCTTGGCCTTAGTTTCCCGATTTTCAAAAATTTTCAAAATGAGCATTTGTGGCTGAGTAGCAGCATGGTATATGGAAAATGAAGGCATTCTACTTGTCAGCCATGTCAGACTCTTTATAATCCTATGGATAGTGTCCATGAAGTTTTCTTGTCAAGGAAACTGGAGTGGTGTGCCATTTCTTGCTCCAATGTGACCCCGTCATACAGTTAAGGAAACTGAGGCAAATAGGGTTAATTTTCTCACCCAGGGTCACATAGCTAGTAAGTGTCTGAGGCCAGCTTTGAACTTATATTCTCCCAACTCCAGGTTCCATGCTCTGGCCACTGTACCATCTACTTAGACAATATGGCTTCCAAGACCCTGGACAGCTCCTAATCAGTGACTTTCTGGCACTGGATTCAGAGGCCAAAATTTTTTTTCCCTCCTGTTTGATTGTGCTATTTACTACAATACAAATTGTGTTAAGTGCCTGTTGTGTCCAAAATATTGAACTAGGTGCTAGAAGAAACAGAAGGCTGAGGGACCTAAGCCACAGTCCTTTATAGTTGGAAAAAAAAAAGGACAAGACAATAACCCAGGTAACCATAGTGTGAGCGGTTGGTGGTAAATGGATAGGGTGCTGGGCCCAGAGTCAAGGAGACTCAAGAGATTTCAGGTACAGAGAATAACCACTGGCAGACCCATAGAAGTGGGATTGTTCGCATGCATCCAGGAAGAAGATTTGTCTACCTTGGAGTTCTGAGTCTTTAAAAGAAAGTAACACCATATAAACGATCAAGAATATCAAGGAAAGTAATGAAAAAAATGTGAAAGATGGTGACCTAGCAGTACCAGAACTTAAACTGTACTATAAAGCAGTGATCATCCAAATAATATCATACTGGCTAAGAGACAGAAGGGTGGATCAATGGAATAGACGTGGGGTAAACGCCCTCAGCAAGCTAGTGTTTAATAAACCTGAAGATCCAGGCTTTGGGGACAAGAACTCACTATTTGACAAAAACTGCTGGGAAAATTGGAACACAGTATGGGAGAGATTAGGTTTAGATCAGCATCTTACACCCAATACCAAAATAAATTAAAAATGGATAAATAACAAATATAAAGAGTGAAACTATAAATAAATTAGGAGAACATAGAATAGTATACCTGTAAGATCTATGGGAAAGGAAGGAATTTAAGACCAAGCAAGATATAGAGAATATTATAAGATGTAAAATAAATAATTTTGATTATATTAAATGAAAAAGTTTCTGTACAAACAAAACCAATGCAACCAAAATTAGAAAGGAAGCAACAAACTGGGGAAAGAAAGTTTATAACAAAACTCTCTAACAAAGGTTTAATTTCCCAAATACATAAGGAACTGAGTCATATGTACAGGAAATCAAACCATTCCCCAATTGACACATGGTCAAGGGACATGAAGAGGCAGTTTTTAGATAAAGAAATCAAAACTATCAATAATGTCATGGAAAAGTGTTCCAAATCCCTCCTGATTAGAGAAATGCAAATCAAAATAACTCTGAGGTACCACCTCATACCTAGAAGACTGGCCAATATGACAATAAAGGAAAATAATAAATGTTGGAGGGGGTATGGCAAAATTAGGATGCTGGAATTGTGAATTGATCCAAGCATTCTGTAAGGCAATTTGAAATTATGACCAAAGGGCTTTTAAAGACTGCCTGCCCTTTGGTAGCACTACTGGGTTTGTACCCTCAAAGAGATAAAAACATGTACAAAAATATTTATAGCTGAGCTTTTTGTGGTGACAAAGAATTGGAAAATGTGGGGGTGTCCATCAATTGGGGAATGGCTGAACAAATTGTAGTATCTGATGATGATGGAATACTATTGTGCTATAAGGAATGATGAACAGGAGGAATTCTACTTGAACTGGAAGGACCTCCATGAATTGATGCAGCATGAAATGAACAGAGCCAGGAGAACACAAAAACTGAAACATTATGGGACAATCAAATGTAATCAACTTTTCTACTAGTGGTAATGCAATGATCCAGGACAATCCTGAAGGACTTGTGACATAGATCGTTATCCACACCCAGAGAAAGAACTGTAGGAGTAGAAACACACAAGAAAAACATATGATCGATCACATGGTTCAATGGGTTGATTGGGGGTTTTTGGTTTTAAAAGATCACTCCATTATAAATATGAATAATATGGAAATAGGTTTTGAGCAATAATACATGTATAACCCGGTAGAATTGCTTGTCAGCTCCGGGAGAGGAGTGGGAAGTAGGGAGAGAGAGAGAGAACATGAATCATATAACCATGGAAAATTCTTCTAAATAAATTAAACAATTTTTAAAGAAGCATAAAAAGAGAGAAAGAGAGAGTAACATCAGAGGAGGAGAAGTCAGGAGAGGTAGCTTATAATAGGTCATTCTCAACTACCATTCTGAGGAAATGGATTTCACTGGGGAGTCACTGAAGATTGTTGAGCAAAGGAGTAGGGTAACCAGATCTAGTCAGTTGATTATCTAGTCAACATTTATTATGTACTTACTATGTTCCAGGCATGGTGCTTAGTGTTGGGGATACAAAAAGAAGAAAAAGACAGTTCTTGCCCTCAAGGTATTGCCAATTTAATGGAAAAGACAAGAAGTAATATATATATACCCAAAGCAAATTCTATATAAGATAAGTAATAATTAACAAAGGGAAAGCATTAGAATTAAGAGGAATTGGGAAAGGATTCTGGTATAAGGTGAGATTTTAGTTGAAGAAAGTCTGGGAATCCAGGAGACAGAGAGAAGGGAATGGCTCATTTCAGGTATGGTGGACAGCCAGAGAAAATGTTGAGAGCCAAAAGATGGAAAGTTATTCATGGAATAACCAGGAAGCCAAAGCCAATGGATTGAAGATGTCAGAGAGTAAGGCAAAGATGGAGGGAGAGTGGGAAATCTAAGATATGAAAGACTTTGGATGCCAAACAGAGAAGTGAGTAATTTGGTTCTAGAGATGAGAGAGAACCACTAGAGTTTATTGTCTGTGATGTGGCATGATCAGACCTGAATCTTTATGTCACAGGCAAAGTCCATTCTTGCCCGAGACTCCAGGGTATCCCAACTGGTGGCGAACGATCAGTCAACAAAAATAACAAACGGAAGACAGCTTAATCATAACAGCCATGAGATTGCTTTGCATCTGACAGCTGCTCCACTTTCCCGATGTCTGATCTTTATTTTTATACCCATTCTCTTGGCACGCATATACACAAAATCAAAGAGAGATAATTGGAAAAGTGATACATCAACTTTTAACAAATCACTTGATTATCATTCTATATTCTTGTATTGTGATTACAGACAGAATAAAGGTTGCACACAAGATAAATTATTTCGTCACAGGTGGCTTGATTTTCTCATTACCCTGTGAGAAGTTTTGAGCTTACAAACAATCAAGGAAAATTACGTATTGCTTTTAATAAAATGGAATAATTAATCAGCAGTTCTTAGAAGACAATTCAACAATCATGCCATGGAGGCTGAGGGGTCTGGGAACATAATTCAAGTTTAGACCAGTGGCTTCTAGGGAGTTACTGATTTGTGTAATCGAGTCACTGAGGCATACTGAAGCTTGATGTACTTGTACTTATCACTTGGGCCTCTATGATTGATTTGTGTGCTGACTTCATGAGAAGAGGCTTCTGTATGTGGGGAAGTTTTTGGCTTGGCCTGTAACTGCAGTTTCGCTGGGAATTATGTACCTAAGTAAAAGTTAACTGATGATAGTCTTTTGGGATTGGGTTTAAGGGTCTGATCTTTTGGTGATGTTTAAGACAATTAGGGTACAGCTGTTTTGCTCTTGCATTATTTCTTTTGAGACTAGGGGGAATAATAATCATGTCAATTCATAGGTAAGGGGCATTGATGAAAGAAGTCATGCAAGGGGGATAGAGTGGGCAGTCACATCTCGCCAAGGACCACTCTGTGGTCTCCCCGGCTACCATGAGTGACTCTGTCAAGGTGTTGTGGACTGATGGCCCCCAGCATCTTTACAGGATCTTTAAAGGAAATGGATTATTCTGATGGCAGGGTTAAGGCCATATTCATGACCTATAAGAAGGCAATAGTAGTCCATGGGATGGTGATGAAGTCTATTCCATACAGTTGGAAAAAAGGGGGGAAACAATGCATCCAAGGTATACCTTCTCTAATAGCAGAATAGCTCAACTCAACTGAATGTTTTAAACTTTCCCTTTCTACCATCTACACATATATACCCATTTCCACTATACCTAGGGCTTGCCCCTTAAGATCTCCTTTTTGGACCCCCTGGACCATTTTCCTAAGCAGTGTAAATCTTGAAATTTCTCAGACTTGTGAATGTAAAAAATTTCCACATTGAGGAATCCTCCATTGGAACAAATTCCCTACTGGGAAACATTCCCCATTTTGATGTGAGAACTCGCCAGGATCAGAAATGGGAGGACCTGTACTCCACCCATACTTAAGACTGCTTTAGGAGAGAGAACTCCTTGCTAAACAATGAAAGTACTTGGACCCATGCTTATAATAAGGCAAGGAGTTCTTTGAGCCATGCCTGGTTTTAGAATTGATACAATGAGATGCTAGGTACCTAAAAGGGTCGGGCAAGTTTTCTCTTAATGAGATTAGTTGACTCAGCTGTGTTTTCACTGGTTCAGACTTGCTGAGGAGATTAGTCGACTTATCAGGAATTCAGATGGGCAGTCCTTTGGAAAACGTCTACAGTGATTGGTAGATGTAAGGACTTAGGGGAGGTGACATAGGAGAAAAACCCCTATATAAGAAAAAGCAGAATCTCTTGAGAAAGAAAATCCTTTTGGAGGATCTCTGATGAGGATTGCTTGGGAAGAATCTCTTGGAGGACAATCTCTAAGGAGGTCTCGCTGGAGCTCCTCTGAGGGGACTCTGTCCCTCTGGAGGCTCTGGAGAGAGGCCCTTTGAAACAGTCTCTGGCTGGAAGGCTCTTTAAGGAGGACTCTGGTTGGAACTCTCTCTGGTGAAGTCAGCTGAGATGGAGCTGGCCTGGTGTCACTAGAATCCTTGCTTAGACAGACCTTGTGGTGAGTGTTAAAAAATTGACTGACTGATCTCTCTCTCTTAAGACTCAGGTCTAGGCCATGTTGGCTTAAGGCCCTTCATACTTATTTTCTTTTTCTCTCTTTCTCTCTTTTCTTTAATTCCACATTTGTATTAATTAAAATCTCTATCAACCCAGTTGACTTGGGTATTTGAATAATTGGGAATATTTCCCTGGTGACCACCTTATATTTGATTTAAAAACCAAGACACTGTAGTGAAACATATTTTCTGCGGTCAAATTTACTCGCCCTCTCTTATATCTATCACAATTTATAGCTTCCACCATTTTAACTCACTACAGTTTACAACATCACTCTTTTAACTGTTACAGTTTAAGGCCTTCAACCATTTTAAATCTAACAGCAGGTATAGACCCTAGAACCAATGGAGCCTTCCCAACCCAACAAGACCTGTCTATTCATCAGACAAGTGGTTGGTTCTCTGTGGAAAAGTCATGTAGAAGAAAGGGGAGTGTTATGGGAAATCACATCAAAATGTGTAGCCAGATATCACCCAAAGAATTGGAGGCTCAAAACTCCATTCTGTCCAGAGGTATGAAACTATTTATTGAAAGAAGAGGTTTAGGATGGTGAAATGTCCTAGGCTGATGGAATGGCCCAAGCTGTGGATCAGGGTTTGAATATTTATTTAAAGTTTGGGGGGGGGTTCACCTCCCATTCCACCTTTTTTCCAAAATAGTCCACCTCTGGGTGTTCTGGGGTATTCCAGGCAGAACCATCCCCCCCTCCCCCAGAAAATGAGTGGAAAGAAAGAGGGTAGAGTCTAGGCAAAGGTGGGTTTTGGGTTCTGACACATCATAGGTGAACTTAACGACACCAAAAAGGGAATGAGGGGCATGTGTAGGTTTGAGGGATCCCCCTGGACTGCGAGGTCTTCAGTATGCACGTCTTATGTTCCCTCCATTGTCCCACCTGCCATCATTTGTCTGCATGGGAGATGTCTCGCTGCTTTCCTGGAATGCCGTCATCTAGGTGGGGAACATAAGGAGGGTACAGAACAGTAGAAGACCACACTAGGAGATTAAGGGTACACAACAGCACTGAACTGATGTAAGTGCAGAACAGCACAAGACCAGTACAGGTGATTAATAATACATCCACAATTAAGTCATTAGGAATATAGATTTTGCAATTTATGCTTAAATAGGGCTAATGTGAAAAACAAGATTCCAGAACAGACTCCCAGAAGGGTCCCGTTTCTATCACTGTTCATCAGGAAGAGATAATCAGGCTCACTGGCAGCCAGGTCGATTTTCCCCAAATTGGAGAGTGTGTTCCTTGGCATTCTCCATGAATTGGATGCGGTTCTGAACGTACAGGTTAGCAAGCACTGGCCGGAGTGGTAGATCTCGGTTAGGATTGTTCACCAGTGAGATGAGCTCCTCTAGCACTGGGGAGAGAAATGAATGAATGAATGAATGAATGAATGAATGAAAAATATTTAAGTGCTTACCATGTGTCAAGCACTGTACTAAGTCTTAGGGAATCAAATACAAAAGCAATAGTACCTGCCTCAAGGAGCTTTCATTCTAATGGGGAGAGAAATGCATATAAGGAAGCACTTTGCTCTGAGAAAGAGCCAGGAGTCATAATGGAGGAAAGAGATAATGGCAGAAGGGCAGCCAGGTGTCTCCATGGATAGAGAGCCAAAAGAAGGGTTTGAAAAAGAGAGAGAGAGAGATTGACAGTGGGATAGCCACTGGTCACTGTGACAAGGAAATCACTTTAAAAGACTGATATATATTAATTTAAGGTTGCCAAGGAATTCAGCTATGTAATTCCTAAATGAAAACTCAAGTCAGCCGTCAACCTTTTATAGAGTTTAATTACAAACAGGAGGAAGAAAGGAATTAGAGAGAGAGAGAGAGAGAGAGAGAGAGAGAGAGAGAGAGAGAGAGAGAGAGAGAGAGAGAGAAAGGGGAGAGAAGGGAATAGGGCTTAAATACCCCTTCTGTTTAGGCTGGGCCAAAAGGCCCAAGCCCTTAGAGAGCTGGGGCAAAGAAAGGAGATCAGTCCCTATTACTCACGTGACCAAAATGGAGAAACAGTCTCAGGGCCCCCACCTCCAGCTTCCTTCAGAGCAAGCTTCTCAGAGCACCTCTCCAACCACTCAGAGCCAAAACTCTCCAACCACCCACCTCAGTCCTCAGACCCCTCTATCTTTAAGGAAACCATCCAAGTTCCCTCCCCTCAGTTCTCACATCTACCAATCACTGTCCATCATTTTCCCTGTGCCAATGGTGGCTCTAGCTTAACCCAGGACCGCCCAGAGGTCTGTGGCTTTGCACATGTCTGTTGAAGGTCATATTCTCAAATAATTAAATCTTGATCTTTTGCTACAGCCCTTCCTAAATCCTGTTACCCTGAGTAGGGTAGAGATTGGAATAATTAAATTTTGATCTATGCTGCAGCCCTTCCTAAATCCTGTTAGGACTGAGTAGGGTGGAGATTGCAATTTCCAAGACCTGGTTCTGTCATTCCAAGTATCTCTATTGTATCAATTCTAAAATCAATCATGACTCAAAGAAATTCCTGTTCTATGCTTAAGCATAGGTCAAAGCCCTTTCCATTGTTCAGCAAAAGGTTTCTGTCCTAAAGTAATCTTAAGAAGGGAGGAGAAGGACCCTCCCTTGCCAATGGGGTTCACAGTCCAATAGAGTTCCCACTCTCAATAGGAAATTTTTCAAGTATGAAATTTCCCAATGGTGAAATTTCCAACATTTATAAGTCAAAGAAATGTTAAGGTTTACATCACCCAGTCCTTGAGGCCAGCAGCCCACCATATTTCAACTCAAATCCAGCTATAGCTTTAGAGATACCTTGCCAAGAAGTCCAATACTAGACGGTGCCTCCAAACCCACCAAATCCCAGCAGCAGCTAGCCCCTTGGCCATAATGCCAAAGCCCTGACTACCTTTCTTAACACTCTTGCCCACAACACATTCCACTAAAAATTGGTTCTCTGTTGTTGCAAAGAACTAGAAACAAATTGGATAGCCACCAAATGGGGGAAGGGTTGGCCCAACAAATTGTGATATGTGAATGTGGTGGCATATTGTCATGCCACAAGAAACAACAAGCACGAGGCGCTCGGGAAAACCCCAGAAAACTTCTTCATCAGTTAATTCCAAGTGAGAAAAGAAGAACCATGACAACAATCCACTCAGTGACTGGCATAATGAAACTGAAAACCAAAAGGGAGCCAACTTGAAATTATAGATGGCATCTCATTCAGTTCCAAAATATGATAATGAACAACACTGCCCCCATTTTGGTCAAGAGTTGGTGTACTACTGTTATAGAATCTTGGGTATGCTGCCAGCCACAGTCACTATGTCGGTCTGGATTGATTAACTGTTTTTCTTTCTCCTACTGGAGGGTTCTGAGAGAGGTAGGACAATATTGGGAAAGGGTAGTGGTAGTTTGTTTTTTTAAACCCTTCCCTTCTGCCTTAGAATCGATACTACGGTGACCCTGGGCAAGTCACTTAACCCCCATTGGCTAGCCCTTACCTCTCTTCTGCCTTAGAACCAATACCCAGTATTGATTCTAAGACAGAAGGTGAGAGTTGGTATTTTTTTTTAAATGTGGTCTCAGACACCATCTCAATTTGAATTCTAGTGTCACGGTGGATAGAGGGCCAGGTCTGGAGTCGGGGGTCCTGGGTCTAAATCTGATCTCAGACACTTTCTAGCTGGGTGACCTGACCAAGTCACTTAACCCCCATTGCCTAGCTCTTACCACTCTTCTGCGTTAGAACCTTAGAACCAATACCTAGTATTGATTCTAAGACAGAAGGTAAGGCTTTAAAAAAAATCAATACTATATATTGGTTTCAAGACAGAAGTGGTAAGGACTAGGCAATGAGGGTTAAGTGACTTGCCCAGGGTCACACAGCTAGGAAGTATCTGGGGCCAAATTTGAACCCAGGACCACTGGGCCTGTCTCTCAATCCACTGAGCTACCCAGCTGCCCCCTCATTGATGCTTTTTAAAAAATGACTACTGGGGGCAGCTGGCTCAGTGGATTGAGAACCAGTCCTAGAGATGGGAGGTCCTAGGTTCAAATCTGGCCTCAGCCACTTCCTAACTGCGTGATCCTGGGCAAGTCACTTGACCCCCATTGCCTAGCCCTTACCACTCTTCTGCCTTGGAGCCAATACACAGTATTGACTCCAAGACAGAAGGTAAGGGTTTAAAAAAAAGCATCAATGAAACATTTCTAAAAATAAAGAGTAGGAGCAGCTAGGTGGCACAGTGGATAGAGTAATGGCTTGGAGTCAGGAGGTCCTAGGTTCAAATCTGCTCACAGATACTTCCTAGCTATGTGACCCTGGACAAGTCACTTAACCCCAATTGTCTAGCTCTTGTCTTAGAATTTATATTAACTTAAAAAAAAAAAGGAAAACTAGCCCAGGATCAACCAGAAATCCTTGGGAACAGGTCAGTTCAGCCTTGACCTTTTAGTTCGACCCTCACCCTCTCACATTCTCCTAGTCCCAACTCAGTCCTTTGCTCTATGAACCATCCTGCCTTGTGAGTCACTCCCCCAAGAAAGCCCAGTCCTTGGGGGCTGGCAGACACCCGGAGCCTACCTTGATGGATTGTGGTGTGGGCTTTCCAGTTAGAATGGAGACTAGGTAGGCACACCTCTCCGTTCTCAGTCACCTGGGGGTGATATATGCTGGTTACGAAATTCAGCTGGGGAGGCTTGTAGGGGTAGTTCCGTGGGAAGGTGATCCTGAACCTGAAAGCCCTGAGGTTGTAGGGCTCTAGGTCCTGCATGGGGCAGAAAAGAGAAGAAAGGCCAGTCAATCTCTAGGGAGTTAATGCCTTATTTAATTTAATTTAATTTAATTTAATTGAGTCTGTCTAGGATTAGAATTGACCCCTAGATGCCATCTAATCCAACCTCCCCATTTTATAGATGAGGAAACTGAGTCCGTGGGACAGAAAGGAATTGGTCCAAAGTCAAATAGGTGGAAATAGTTGCAGAGTTAGGATTGGAACTCAGGTTGCCAAGTTCAGTGTTCTTTCCACTACACCAATCCAGGGAAAAACTGAAGCCCAAACCTATAGTGCCTCCCATCCTCCTCTTCTACATCTGGGAGACTCAATCTCAGGTTCATTTGGATTCAGTGATTATTTAGGCAGGTGGGTGTGGAAGAGGATAGAGTACTGGGCTTGGAGTCAGGAAGACTCACCTTCCAGAGTTCAAATCTGACTTCAGACCCATGCTAGCTGTGTGACCCTGAGTCAGTCACTTAACCCTATTTGCCTCACTTTCCTCCTCTGCAAAATGAGTTTGAGAAGGAGATGGCAGACCACTCCAGTGCCTTTGCCAAGAAAATCCCAAATGTGGTCAGAACTGAAATGACTCAACAGCAAAGTAATGATTGAGTGACACATTACAGAAGGGATTTATGGGAATAAAAAGAATAACTAACATTAGTACCACACTTTAGGTTTTACTACATGCTTTTCTCTTTTTTAATTGAAATTTTTTAATTAATTAATTAATTTAGAATATTTTTCCATGGGTTACATGATTCATGTTCTTTCCTTCCCCTCCTCCCACTCCCCACCCCACTCCCATAGCCAAAGAGCAATTCCACTGGGTTTTACATGTGTCATTGATCAAGACTTATTTCCATATTTTTTTTAAATTGAACCTTCCATCTTGGAATCAATACTGTGTATTGGTTCCAAGGCAGAAGAGGGGTAAGGGCTAGACAATGAGGGTTAAATGATTTGCCCAGGGCCACCCAGCTAGGAAGTGTGGAAGTGTCTGAGACTAGATTTGAACCCAGGACCTCAATCCATTAAGCTCCCAGCTGCCCCCTATTTCCATATTATTATTTGCTACATGCTTTTCTCACAACAAAACCTTTCAGGTGGGTTGTACAAGGATAAGTATGTCTACCTTACAGTTAAGGAAACTGAGGATCATGGAGGTAAAGCCACTCAGTCAAGAACACACACACACACACACACACACACACATACACACAGGGGGCCACTGGGTAGCTCAGTGGATTGAGAACAAAGTCTAGAGATGGGATGTCCTGAGTTCAAATTTTGCCCTAGACACTTCCTAGCTGTGTGATCCTGGACAAGTCACTTAACTGCCATTGTCTAGTCCTTACCACTTCTGTCTTGGATTTACAAAGTACTGGGTTTAAAAAAAAAAAAGAACACACACACACACACACACACACACACACACACACACGGGACTCAAGCCCAGGTTGTCTGCCTCCAAAGGTTGTCTCCAGGAAAGTCATCTTATAGTTTGAAACTGACTACTCAAGAACTCTTAGCAAGAGGAGAGAGTTGTTAGCCAACATGGGGATCGAGCTGGTCCAGTCTGGCATTTAACATCCGGCTTTCTTTCTATTCTTTCCAGAACCCCCTTCACCACTGCCAGTTATTATGTTTATAAAGAAGCTAGGCAGCTCAGTGGATAGAATCCCGGACCTGGAGTCAGAAAGACGTAAGTTCAAATCCCGTCTCAGATACTTACCACCTATGTAACCCTTGCCAAGTCACTTTACCTCTGTCTGCCTCAGTTTCCTCCACTATAAAATGGAAATAATAATAGAGCCTGCCTCCCAGAGTTGTTGTGGGAATAGAATGAGATCATATTTGTAAAGCATGTCACAGATTGCCCGGCCCCGAACAATTCTTAACAAATTTTTCCTCCTCTACTTGTTTCTTTCTTTTTCTCTTTCCCTCATGAAGGGTCCAAGTCCTTTCTAAAGCAGCAAACATTTATTAAGGGCTTTTGAGGTGGCAGCCACAGGGTTGGGTGTTGGAAATACAGGGGAGCAAATGTCTCCTGCCCTCAGAGAGATGCTAAGGGACAGGGGAGACACAACATGTCTACAGACAAAGAAATACAGAATGTATATCCAGTTAATAAGAGGCAGTTTCAAGGAAAAGAACTAATAACTGGGGATATCAGAGGCAACTGAGCCTGAAGAGGGCTTGGCATCCCAAGAGCCTAAGGTGAGGAGGAAGAGCCATGGGGAGAGATGAGGGGGGTAGGGCCAGGGGGTTGTCCCATCCAAAGATACTGAGGCAAGAGATGGGGAATAACCAATAGACCAGTTTGCCTGGAGTGTAGAATATATGAGGAGGGGTGACCAGACACTAATATTATCTTGGAACCAGACTGTAGAGTGCTTCCTTGTACTAGAAGAGAATATCCTGGAGGAAATAGGGAGTCATTGAAGTTTAGTGAGGAGGAGAGTGATGATTAGATCTGTGCTTTAATAATCTCGCTTTGCCAGCTTTATACCCAAGGTTACACAGTGTCAGGGATTGAACTCAGGTTCTCTGATGGCAGATCCAGGGCATTCTACCCAGCCCACCCCCATTATCTGGCTTCTGGCCTGAAAGCACTCACCGGGAGGAGGGTGGCATTCCAAATGAGCACATTGGAGCCTTCACTGCACAGGTCCTGAAGGTAGGATGGAAGGTTGTCCTGCAGCATCTCCAGCTCCTGCAGAACAAACACTGAGAAGACCTCTCCCCTCTACAAGTGCCACCCCTCTCCCTTCAAAGCCTCCATCTTCAGCAGCCAGCCTTCTCATGCCAAGGGCAGGGACAGGGACTTCTTGGGAAGACAGAGAGAGGCCAAGTAAAGATGATCTCTAAGGTTCCTTCAAGCTAGACTGCTCCAAGGCAGTGTGGGGTAATGGATAGAGCATTAGACTTTGTAGTACAGAAGACTTAGGTTCAAATCCAGTCTTATCACTTCCAGACTATATGACCAGGGACAGACAAGCTTCTCGAAGCCTCGGTTTCTTTATCTGAAAATGGCAAACAGTGATACTTGTGTCTATCTCACAGAGTTATTATGTAGCTTTTATTTTGTATTATGTATTATTATATTATTATGTATTGTATATATATGTATATTAATATTATGTAGTTATTATGTAGTAAAAATCCTGCAAATTTTGAAGGATGATATAAATGTCTATTATTATTAATTTCTAAAACTCATAGAATCTTAATTAGCAAGGACCTCAGTCTATCTGATCCAAACCATAATTAAACAAGGATCTCCTATAAAAACAATAATTAGTATTCACATAGTGCTTTGTGGGTTGCAAAAAGCCATTTTTTAAAAAAACTCTTGCCTTCCATCTTAGAATCCATACTATGTATTGGTTCTAAGGCAGAAGAGTGTTAAGGGTGAGGCAATGGGAGTTAAGTGACTTGCCCAGGGTCACACAGCTGAGAAGTGTCTGAGGTCAGATTTGAACCCAGGACCTCCTGGCACCAGGCCTGGATTTCTATCTACTGAGCCACATAGCCATCCTCTGCCAAGTAAAATCTAAGAACAACTTTCAACTCTCCCATTGGCTTGCCTTGAAACCATGACTTTTGATCTCTCTGCATCTCCCTCTCTCCCTGCTCACTCTTTCTCTTAAGTTAAAGTCCACCAGATGACTTCCCTGAAGTTCTTTTACCCCAACAAATTCTATCCTACACATCAGGGTAGGTCAAGGAAAGAGAGCTGTGTCCACTTGAGCATGGCCTTTGGAGGCTTCCCCACGTATTGATGTTCTGGAAGTCCCTCTTCCTCTCCTACCCCCAGCATTGCCCTTAGAGAAGCAATTCAGCTGCTACGATTCAGAGAGCCAGCAAGCACTAGATGGGATTGAATCTCACTTCAGATGCCTCATTGTTCTCTCCTCCATTCTGATGACTGCTATTTAGGATCCTAAAGCCCTGGACCAAGCATGCAACAGACACATGGAACAATGGCAAGAATATTGGATGTGGAATGAGAAAACAGAAGCTTGGCTCCCAGCTCTGTCACTTACTGGCTGAACAATCAAAGACAAAGCCCTTTTCCTCCTGGGAACATAGCTTCCTCATCTATAAAATCAATGAATTAGGGGGCATCTGGGAAGCTCAGTGAATAGCAAGCCAGGCTCAGAGACAGGAGGTCCTGGGTTCAAATCTGGCCTCAGATACTTCCTAGCTATGCCTAGGCTTCCAGTTCCAAATTCAATGAAATCTATAGTCCATGCTCTCCCATAGACTCACTGTGTGATATCAAGAAAGTCATTTCAGAGAGCTCTCAAACAGTGTATCCCTTCAGACCCAGGAATGCCACATTGTTGGGTCTATTTTCCAAGGAGACCAGGGAAAGAGGGAAAGAATCCATATGTTCTGAAATATTTGTAGCAGCCCTCTATGTGGTGGCAAAGAACTGGAAATTGAGAGAATGCCCATCAAGTGGGAAACGTAAAAAATAGACTAGAACTCTGGACTTCAATCCCCACAAGTCCTTGCTCCACTTCCCCAAAATGCTTTGTAATCTCATGCAATTCTGAGGTGGGCCAAGATCGAGGAAGGATTTAAGCTGATTGCAAAGGCTTTTGTGGTATCTTTTGGACTTCTGTTTTGGAGCAGAGGCGTCTCTTCCATGATGTGAGATTATCTTGTCTAGGCCACTCTGGCGTAGGCACGTGTTTCTTATCCCGTCTTTTCTTTAATCCTTAACTTTTAATAAACCTCTAAAAATTATAATACTCCTTGCAGAGAGAAACTAATTTCTACCTGCCTCAGTTTCCCCTAAATCTTAATCTTTACAGAAATGACTAAATGAGTTGTGATATCATTGTGATGGACAACTACTATGCCATAAGAAATGATGAGAAGTTAACTTAAAAAAACAACAACCTGGGGGAAGCTGGGTAGCTCAGTGGATTGAGAGCCAGGCCCAGAGACAGGAGGTCCTGGGTCCAAATCTGACCTCAGACACTTCCTAGCTGTGTGATCCTGGGCAAGTCACTTGACCCCCCCATTGCCTAGCCCTTACCACTCTTCAGCCTTGGAACCAATACACAGTATTGGTTCCAAGATGGAAGGTAGGGGTTTAAAATAATGTTCTGTTTCCATCTGCTGTTCTAGTATTTGCCCCAGTCCTGGTTTTTTACACTTCTATCTTAGAGGCTGACTCTCCCCCTTGTGACCTGTCTGCCAATCGGGGAAAGCAGTGGCTGGACACCCTTCAGATCTCCAAGCAGGTCTCCACTGACCTGGGACCCTGGCATTCGCTGAGGGCATGTCCCTAAAGACCCTGTGTCTGCAGCCTTTCCCTCCCTGATCAAGTTCTGGCTACTCCCCTACGGGATAGGTGTTCGTATGCATTTGTGACCTCAGCAACCATTCCAACCTGAAGTCCTGGACATTGCCTATAGCCAATCCCTCTCTCCTGACCATAGGCAGGGACAGCTCTACACCCATTGTAAAAAATGGACTTGAACTCTGGACTTCAATCCCCACAAGCCCTTGCTCCACTTCCCCAAAATGCTTTGTAATCTCACTGAATTCTCAGGTGGGCTGAGATCGAGAAGGGATTTAACCTGATTGCAAAGGCTTTTGTGCTCTTTTTTGGACTTCCATTTTGGAGCAGACTTGGCTCTTCCATGATGTGAGATTATCTTGTCTAGGCCTCTCTGGCCTAGGCGCGTGTTTTCTTATCCTGTATTTTCTTTAATCCTTAATCTTTAATAAACCTCAAAAATATAATACTCCTTGCAGAGAGAAACTAATTTCTACCTGCCTCAGTCTCCCCTAAATTTTAATCTTAACACTATTCTCAGCTCTGAAGAAGCTACAGAATACTTGGACCTTCGCCCTTTTTCCCTTAGATACTTGGAGAGGGGAGAGGATAGGATGGCGATGGCAGGACTCACTTACCAGAAGCAGTGGGGAGACAGCTAGCAAAAAGAATACATGCCACCACACATAGGAGAGAGAAGCTGCTAGCCCCTGGTACACCCACCTTTTTAACTCTTCTCCCTGGCTCACTACCCTAGTCACGTCCCTCATAGGGCCCCTTATAATCTTAATCCTACTCTTAACATTTGGTCCCTGCATTTTCAACTGCCTTGTTCAGTTCGTGAAAGACCGCCTGGATGCCATCTAGGTGTTGGCCCTCCAACAACGGTATCAAACCCTAGCCACCATTGAACCCCGGGCAGAGGGCTACAAGCTATCTCAGCGGGCGGACCTTCCCTCTGCCCCCTAAGAGAAAAAAAGTTGGGAATGAGGGAAGCCTGAGCAGGAAACTGCCCAGCCTTGGAAGTTCAGAACATCTGTAAGCAGACCCCCAATGGAAAACATAAACATGCCAAGGTCCCAACAGCAGTATGTACCAGATAAGAACTTAGGGGCCATACATTCTGGGGGGTGTATAAGCCTCTGCATTCACGGGCTACAGTTGGAACTCCTGTGCTGAGCTCCCCTGGTGCACACCAGATCAATCAATGACCCTTTGGTTTAATTGCATTGTCTACTGGTCTTCCTTGGTGGTGGGCGACAACCCGGACCCTAACAACACAATATTGATTCCAAGATGGAAGGTAAGGGTTTAAAAAAAAGTCATTTCATTCAGTCTAGACCTTAATTTCTTCAAGTGATAAGAGAACTTGGCTAGAACATCTACAAATCCCTTCTAGCTTGGACATTTTCTGTGGCTCTATTTTTAGCATGAATGACTCTTTTTTCTGAATTAAGATTTCTTGATTTCTACCACTTTTAAATATGGCTTGGGGGGCATCTAGGTAGCTCAGTGGATTGAGAGCCAGGCCTAGGGACAGGAGGTCCTAGGTTCAAATCTGGCCTCAGACACTTCACAGCTGTGTGACCCTGGGCAAGTCACTTGACCCCTATTGCCTAGCCCTTACCACTCTTCTGCCTTGGAGCCAATACACAGCATTGACTCCAAGACGGAAGTTAAGGGTTTAAAAAATATATGTCTTGAAGCTGGCTGAAGAGGAGGAATTTTGCAATTTTAAGTTAAAAGTAAACTAATGATGAAAGCACATCACCTCTGGCTTCAGTCAATATCTCCTCAGATTTAAACTAATAAAAGTTCCAAGACTATGAAATCCAGGCATGTTGCAGGCCTCTCTGTAGCTCTACTTTGGCTTAAAGCATGAATGCAGAGGGGCCTCCTGGCAGTCTCTGACAGGGGGAAATTTTGTCCCTATTTGGCTACAAGTTCCTTTGCAGGAAACAGATTTTTAAAAAACCTAGAAATCCTGGTTTTTTTTTTTTCCAGAGGCTTATCATTTTTTTCAGGGAACTCAGCTGATTTAGAAGAATTGAAAATGAAACTAGAAAGCCCAGGCCAGGAGTCCAGATCACCTCATCCCCTACACCGGTATTCCCTCTTCCAAGCTGGTCCTAGATAAACCTGCCTAGAATACCAGAAGAGGTAATTATCCAACCCCTCTTGTCTGAAATAGTGAAAATGAAAACCAAAGAAGAGGTCCAAGACCCGAGGTCCCATTGACAGTGATGATGATGATGACAGGATAAGGATAGAGTAAAGTGACTTGCTCAGGGTCACACAGCTGTGAAGTGTCTGAGGCCAGATTTGAACCTAGCACCTCCTGTCCCTAGGCCTGGCTCTCAATCCACTGAGCTACCTAGATGCCCCCCAAGCCATATTTAAAGTGGTAGAAATCAAGAAATCTTAATTCAGAAAAAAGAGTAAAGAGTAAAGAATGAAACCCTTGACAATCCAAGTTAGCACCTACTCAGTAACTTTTAGCCTGAGAAAGTCATCCAGAGCAGTTGTTGTCAAACTTTTTGGTCTCAGGACTTCTTTATACCTTTACCTTCCATCTTAGAATCGATGTTGATTCTAAGGCAAAAGAGCAATAAAGGCTAGGCAATAAGGGTTAAGTGACTTGCCCAAGGTCACACAGCTAAGAAACTCCTTTACACCTTTAAAAAATACCGAGGATTCCTGAGAGCTTTTGTTTATGTGGGTTATTGCTATGAATAATAATTACATTAAAAATGAAAACTAATCACTTAAAATATGCATTCAATTAAATGTAATCCTATTATATGTTAACAAATTGCTTCTTTTTTATTAAAAAAAACTATTTTTCCAGACCAAAAATAATTAAAGGGCACTAGCTTTGTTTTGTAAATTTCTTTAATAGAGAGGATATTCTCGTATCTATTTCTACATTCAATCCGTTGTTTCAGTTTAGCTATATGAGAAAATACATCTTGAAACAGATGGGTAAATACAGATCTGGAAAAAGGACTGTTTGGCTAGTCAAAAAACAGCTTAGCATTCTTTTGAAAAAACTTTTGGCCTTTTTAGTTCCCCTAAAGGGATCTTGGGGTCCCTCAGAAGTCCTTGGACCACACTCTGAAAAGTGATAGCCCAGAACCCGGAGAAGGAAAGTAACTTGCTCTGGGTTCGACAATATGTGGCAGAGGTAAGACATGAAGAACCCAGGTGTACTTGACTCAGTGGTCGGCTCTCTGCCACTCTGATTAACAATAACAATGATCATTTTGGATTGTTTAAAGTTGGCAAATAGCTGCACCCATATCACCTCCTCTGGAGCGCGGTATCAAAGCTGAAATCTGAACTTCATCGATTCAAGTTCTTTCCAGCTGCTGCCGGTCTGTAATCCTACAGGTCTGGTCCCAAGATGTACAGAGCCTCAACCTACCCGGGCTCCAGGGGTCTGCCAAGGGAGACTATCCCCAGGAAGTCCCGCCTCGTCTCACGTTAATTCAGAATCCTAGAATTCGGCCCAAGGAGGGACCTTGGAGAGCATCTAGACCAACTCCCTCTTCGGCAGGAAACTGAAGCCCGGGAGGGAAGAAAGTCCTTGACTGCCGATCTCCTAAATGGCAAATTCTGAATCCAGTGCTCTTCCCTCCTTCCCCCTCTATTTCTAAGCTGTATAATTAGAATGCGAAGTCCTGGAAGGCGCCAACTCTATTTTTTCCCCGTCTCTGTCTCCACTGAACTTAACGCACTTAGTCTGGCTAAGTAAGTCCTTAATAAACATTTGTTAACTGACTCTTTCTGTTCCAAGACTGTGGCCATCCCTCGCAAGGAAACGAAACCGAAAGACTTCGGCCGCCCCAGTCTTTGATAGTCTCTCCTCGCTCATCCCAAGGGAGACCAACAGACGCCCAGGACGTCTGCCCTCCACCCCAGTCTAGCTCCTGTCTCCTTTCCTCTGCCTTCTTCACATGCCACTTCTCCGATGATCAGGAGAGAAGGGATAGGGGTTCCATCAGGTAGAAACCTAGAACAAGCCCCGAGAGTGTAGCCTCGCTCCGAGTGCGCAGAGGGGAGCCCGGAGGGAGGATAGAAGGGAAGAACGGTGGGATGTTGGGGAGAAAGGCCAGAAAGTGTGTAAGAGGGGGACCAGGAGCCTGGGAGGATGAGGTGCGAAGAGTAGGAAGTGAATGCCCTAGGACAGAGAGAGAGGGCTCTATAAGTGGGAGGGGGTGAGATGACCCTTGGAACCTCAGAGTGAGCTACGTTCCCCCTCCCTGTCTCACCCCAGACTAGAGTGCTTACCTTTGCAGCACGGATGCTTGCTGTCATCTCTGGGGATAAATCGGGGAAAACTGGCGAGCCAGCTGAGAGAGAAGCAGGGAAGGAGAATGGGGTGGGGCTAGAGGTCGGGGGCGGGGTTGCCTTCCTAGCAGAGGCGAGTTCGCGGACCTGCCCTGAACCAGGAGTCAAAACCGTCGACGACTTCCAATCTAGACTCCCGCGAATTAGCTGGGTGCTCTTGACCTAGGTCCTTCCTCTCCTGTTGGCCTCAGTTTCCCTCTTTATAAAATAAGGAGATTGGCTGGGAGTATCTTTGAGATCCCTCCTCCTTCTGATATTTTTCTGGGTACCTCATCCGGTCTTGTTCTTTCCTCCCATGGCATCACCTCTCTGGGTACTGGCTACCTGTCCACTCCCCAGACCCAGGAGGACTGAAAAGGTGCAGAGCACCTTAAGGGGGCTTCTAGTTCGCAGATCTGGAGCCAATGGCCGAGCAGAGCCTAGCAAAAGTCTTCCTGGGTTTGGGAGGCAAAGATGAGAATGGTTGAAAAATAATCAAGTATTCAGTCTCTTAATTCAAGAGGTGGGTGCCTACTGGCATGGAATATTGCCATTCTGGCAAACTCTGTAGATAAGTTCATCGGTTTCTGACACACGTTCCTTTTTACTTTTTAATCTTTATTACTGGCAATGTCTCCATTCGGAGGGAAGGAAAATATTGAGACATGAATATGAGAGAGGCAGAAATGATGGAGGGAATTATACCCAAAGGGCTACAAAAGAATTCCTACCGGTAATACTACTAAGTAGGTCTGTATCCCAAAGAGATTTTTAGAAATGGGAAAGGATCTGTGTGTAAAAAAAAAAAATATATATATATATATATATATATATTTATTTATTTATTTATAACTGTTCTTTGTGTGGCAAAGAATTGGGAACTAAAGGGATGTCCCTCAATTGGGAAACAGCTGAACAAACTGTGGAATATGATGTTGGTGGAATTCTATTGTGCTATGTAAAAAATAGACTCGAATACAGGACTACAATCCCCATGAGCCTTTGCTCCACTTCCCCAGAATGCCTTGTAATCTCACCTGGGCCGAGATCGAGAAGGTATTTAAGTGGATTCAAAGGCTTTTGAGGGGTCTTGGTTTTTTTTGGACTTTCCTCAGTCTCCCCATATTCCATAAATTTTAATCTTTACAGCTATAAGGAATGAACAGGATGATGTTGGAAAGACTGCATGAACTGATGCAGAGTGAAATAAGCAGAACCAGGAAACATTAGACAGTAACTGAAATACTGTGCAATGATCAGATGTGATAGACTTTGCTACTAACAGCAATACAATGATCCAGGACAATTCTGAAGGACTTATGAGAAAGAGTTCTACTCTCATAGGAAAAACTGTTGGAGAAGAAAGGCAGATGAAAACATTTGATTTATCACTTGCTTGTTGGGTATATGATTTAGGGTTTTGGTTTTATAAGATTATTTGCTTACAAAAATGAGTAATTAGGAAATATGTTTTGCATGATAATACATGTATAACCCAGAAAAAATGAAAAAAAAAATGAAATTTAAAAGAAAAAATGATGAAAGGAGTGAGAAACTGGCTTCTGAGTCAGAATGGCCTAGATTCAAGTTTCTCCTCTTGATACCTACTGGATGAGTGACCCTTTGCTGTCATTTCATCTCTCAGAGCCAAAGGGAACTTTGTTAGACAATAAATGGCAGACCAGTTGCTATTTTCATTGACAGAAGGGTCTCTAACACTAGTGGCATCACAGGAGCTTCCAAATATTTTATTCTTTTAAGTGAACATTTTTATATTTAATTTTTCCAATGACATGATAATTTTTAGCATTTGTTTTTTTTTAATATTGAGTTCTGAATTCTCTCCCTTCTTCCCTCTCCTTAAGAAGGCAGTTTGTCATCAATGTTTTTAATAGTGTGTGTTATTAGAATGCCATTAGAATGGGGATAGAGTGGAAACTTAGCTAGTGTGAGACTTTGTGCCTAGTCACTTGGGTTGTTGATTGAAGCCTCTAGGACTGATTGTTGGTCTTAAAGTGAAGAAAACCTGAGATCTAATCCTGTCTCCCACATTTATTGTGTGACAGCTGGAAAATCTCTTAACCTCTTTCAGTCTCCATTTTCTCACTGGTAAAAATGGGAATATTAGCACTTGGGGTTGTTATGAAAACAAATGACAGTGTATGACAGCTTTGAAAGCTTTCAGGTGCTTAAAAAATGCTGGTTTTCATATTCTTGTTCAATAACATATAGGAACTAAGTCTGCATCCTATACATACAAAAATAGATGGCACAGTGGATAAAACATCAGGTCTAGAGTCAGGAGAGCTTGGATTCAGATCTGGCCTTAGATACTTCCTAGCTGTATGACCCTGGATAAGTCACTTAAGTCCAATTACTGAGCCCTCACTACTCTTCTGTCTTAAAATCGATATCAATTCTAAGACAAAAGGTAAAGGTCAAAAATAAAAATAACATATAAAATAGAGATTAAAGCACACTTCATTTGGCATATAACAACATTTTGTATCATAAAGTTAAGTATTTAGTAATTTATCCAATCCACAGACTTTCCCCACTAACAACTATTTTGGGAATATTTCAATCATACATTATAGTTCTTGAGAGGAACGGTGATATAGTAGATAGAAAGCTGGCCTCAGAACCAGGGAGGATTGGGATCAAGGCCTACCTTGGTACATATCATCTATGTAACCCTAGTTGAGTGAGTTCTTCAACTTCTCAGTGCTCTAAGTAAATGTCCAAGACTAATTTGTAGAGAAGGTGCTGATTTGCATTGGTAGAGGGAGTTTCCTCATCAGGGAGTTCCCCAGACCAACAAAATCACAGATCCAGGCTATAGTTTTGTCTCATAATAGTTGTCAAATATTCCATGTACCCCAAGTTGGGAGCCCTTTCTAATGATGCAAGGCAGGAAACTATGCCATCTCCTCCAGGTGAGGAATCTGGGTCTTAGCCTATAAGACTTAGAGAGTTGAGTGACTCTCCTACAATTAACTAGCTGGAACCTGTGAAGATATAATGTGAAACTAGGTCTCTACCTCAGGACCAATGTTTTTTGCATAGCTCTACCCAGAGATCAATTATGTAAAAAAAAAAATACTTTGGAAAGAATTAATCACAATCTAAAGGGTTAAAATGAGACTTTGATAAAACCCACTTCTAACACTTAACTGTGTAGGGACAGGTGGGTGGCTCAGTGTATTGAGAGACAGGTCTAGAGACAGGGGGCTCCTGGGTTCAAATCTGACCTCAGACACTTCCCAGCTGTGTGACCCTGGGCAAGTCACTTGACCCCCATTGCCTAGCCCTGACCACTCTTCTGCCTTGGAGCCAATACACAGTATTGATTCCAAGACAGAAGGTGAGGGCTTATAAAAAAAATATGGAAATAAGTCTTGATCAATGACACATGTAAAACCCAGTGGAATTGCTCGGGTTGGCTATGGGAGTGGGAGGAAGGAAGAGTAAGAACATGAATACACAGTATTGACTCCAAGACGGAAGGTAAGGGTTTAAAAAAATAATAAAAATAAAAATTTAAAAATTAAAAAAAAACACTTAACTGTGTAACTGTCAGCAAGTCATTTAAAGTTTCTGAGTCTGTTTTCTCATCTGTAAAATAGGAATAAATACTAAATAGTGTCCTCCTTACCTCAGAGATCTTGTAGAATTGTTGATGAAAGGGACCTTAGCATTTTGATATCCTCATTTTACCCTTGAGGAAATTGAGAGTCTTGAGAAAAATGACAAGACTTGTCTTCTTATGGACTTGGAACCTGAGACCACTGCACTTTCAGTAATAAAAGCAGGACACCATACTCACTTTCTCTAAACCCAGAACTTTCTTTGTTTAAAAAAAATGATCTTTGTCTCCAGTGAATAATGTTTGGAAATGCTCAAATTAAAAAAAAATAATAATAATTAAAAAAAGGAAATGGCAAAAAAATCAATTCTGACCCATATTGAATTGCTTGTTAGATCCAAGAAGGAGGAGGGAAGAAGGGAGGGTGACAATATTGATCATATGACTTTGGAAAACTTATCAGGAAATTTGTTTAAAAAAAAAACAAAAAATCAATTCCCCCCCCCAAATTCACAAATATTTCTTATCCCCCCCCTTCCCCAACTAAAAAAGGAAAGGAAAGAAATACTCTTGTGACAACAATGTAGAGTCAAAAAAACAAATCTTCATATTTCCCATCCTCTAATTGTGTCCCATTCTGCATATAAATCCTTTACCTTTCAAAAGGTCAGGGGGTGGCTAGTGTACTCCCCAGCTCTGGAACCATATGGCCTCAGTTCAACCCAAGCTGTTTGTTTTCACACTTTTTTCCATTTTTTATCATCACTTCCATATTGGTCATTGTTGTAAGAGCACACTCATATATAACCACTTTCACGCCTTTAAAATATTGTATTATGAATTGCAATAATATAAATTGGCTCACATAAGTCTTTTCAGGTTTCTTTGAAACTAGCCCTTTCATCATTTCTTATGGCACAATTATATTCCATCACATGCACATAACATAACTTGTTTGTCCATTGCACAATTGATGGGTACTCTATTAGTTCCTAGCTTTGCCACCATAATCAAATTGTTACAAATATGTTTGCATATATAAGACCCCTTGCTGTTTCTTCCATCTCTTTGAGGAATGGTCCTAGTGTAGCATTGCTGGGTCGAAGCACATGCACAGATCAGTAACCTTTTGAACATTATTTCTCATTGGAGTTCACAGCTCCACCAAGTGCATTAATGTGCCCTTTTCCCTCCCAGCCCTACCAATATTTGTCCGTTTCTTCTCTTGGCAACTTTATCAAACTGATGGATAAAAAGAGGAACCTCAGAAACGTTTTTAATCTGCCTTTCTCTACTTATAAGTAATTCAGAACCTTTTTTCATAGGGCTACTGATAACTGAGATTTCTTCTCCTGGGCACTGCTTGGCACTTTGTCACCCTCCACTCCCATACATCCCCCCCACACACCTCAGTAGACTGTAAGCTCCTAGAGTACCAGGACTTTTTTTTTTTTGGTCTCTGCGTCTCTACACTCAGAAGTCAGTCAGTCAGCCAACAATGAAGCACTATGTGGCATAGAGAAGGTAGTTAATAAATGCTTTTATTTCCTGAAGAAGAGATGAGGAAATGCACCTGGTTCCCTTCATTAGAGAAATGGAGGACAATAACTGAGGAATGTTGCATCTGCTTTCAGACTCAGTTGACATATTGCTCAGTTTTGCAGAAAGGAATCCAGAGAAACCAAGACGTGATCTTTTTGCTCAGCCTTATCTTTTCACAGGAAAGGTTACTTATGACGCAGAGGGGGAAATAATTTGCTCAAGGTTGCTCAGATAGCAAGTAGCGGACTGGAGAGGAAGAACCCGGGTCCCCAGACACCCGATCCTGCCTCCTTTCTGACTCTGCCTCTCCCTCCACAGGCAGCATCCCTGAGGGAACATACGGGTTTGCCAGGGGGAGTTGGCAGTGCCTGGCCTTAACGCTGGGAGTTGCAGAGTTAATCTCTCCTCCAACCCACCCCCCCCTGCTCCCCAGATCGCAGAGAGGCCACCCAGGCAACCGGATGCAGAAGAGCGTTTCCTGTTTCCAGCTCGTTATCCTGATAGCAGCATCAGCCAGCGGGTCTTGCTTGGGGCTGTCTTTGCAGGTACTCCATCCCCCGCCTGGGGCTCAGAATCAGAGGACTCTCTGTCTTCTGCCTCCTCACACACACCTCCCTCCTGCGGTAAGCCAAGCCTTCTGAGCTGGGGAGGGAGAGACTATGGCAAAAAGAGAAGGAACTGAGGCAGCTGGGGACCAAGGGCGGAGGAGGAGGGGTGTGCTGAGAGCCGCCTTAGAAACGAGTCCACAGAAGGCTACGGTGGGCGTGCCGTTCGGATCATATATCAGAGGGGCCCTGGCCAGTCATCCGCGATAACACCCTCATTGTTTGGGGATTTGCCTGAGCTCACACAACTAATGAATGGCAGCCCGAGCCCAGTCTAGAACCCAAGCCTCGGGACTCTCGAGGCAGTGTTTTGTTCTTTGTACCAAAGCATGCAAGAATACAATGGATAAATCGATATGAAAAGGAGGCTGGATCAATAAAATGTCAGAGCGGGGGAGGGATCCTAGAACATAGAATAGGGAATGTCAGAGCTGGGGAGGAACGTAGAACATGGAACAGAATACCAGAGCTGGGGGACTCTGATAAAATAAAATAGAATGTTCTATTTAGAGGAGGCTTTAAGGGCATAGAGTAATAGTTGGAAGAGACATTCGTTTTCTGTAGACTCCGTGAAATGGGTTTCTGGAGTCTGTGGACTTGTTAAGGAACAATTAATTACCTCTAGATTTTCACAACCTGTAACTGAAGTTTCCTTCAATTATTTTTCAAACGGGATTCTATGAAAGGTTGCATAGGCTTTAAAAGACTGCTGAGGAATCTACAGCACACACCCCCTCCAAAAAAAACGTTTTTAAATCGATGCCTTAGACTATAGAAGATAGCATGGTCGAGGTAAAAAACACCTGATGTAGATGGTCAGAGCTGGGAGAAAGAAACCTTGGCAATCACTGAAGGTCCAACCCTCATTTTACAATTAAAAAATATGATCAGAGAGAATGGATTTATTTGCCCAAAGCCATATAGCTCTAGCCTTTGGACAAGAATGGTCTGATGCTACATGGCAAACTCTTTCCAGGACACCACGAGGTTTTTCTCTCAAAAGCAACTCACATTTATTAGATTCTTACCAGCTCTGGATTAAGAAGCCAGGGAACTGTTCCCACTATTTGGTAAGTGTGAGAATTTTTCTGTGCCTCAGTTTTCCCATCTATAAAATGGAAACCATAGTTGTTGGAAAGGCAAAATCAAAATGTAAGTGTAACTGCATCTTGAGTTGTCAACAGCCCTATGTAAATATAAAGGATTGATCCTTTCTATCTGGAAACCAACTCCCCCCCTTCAAAAAAAAAACACAACAACAACTGTTAATATCAGCTAAAAGGTCCCTAAAAATCATCTAGTAGGGGCAGCTTGATGGCTCAGTGGCTTCAGAGTCAAGCCTAGGAACAGGAGTTCTTGGGTTCATATTTGTTCTCAGACATTTCCTAGCTGTGTGACCCTGAGCAAGTCACTTAACTCCTATTACCTAGAGCCTACAGCTCTTCTGCCTTAGAACCAATACACAGTATTAATTCTAAGAGGGAAGGGAAGGTTTTTTTGTTTGTTTTTTTTTAAACCACCTAGTCATTATCTTGTACATAGTAGGTTCTCAATAAATGTTTCTTAGGCAAATTGCATCAGGAGCTGAAGCCAGATCCTCGGACTCCTGAGGTGGTATGTTTTCTGCTACACACATGTGTCCAGATCTCTTTCTCTGTATTATCTCCTTGTCTGTCATTCCTTTCTTCTCCTTTGCCTCAAACACTTTTCTCTCTTCTTTCCTGGCTCTCCCAGCCTCCCTTACTCTCTTCTGACCCTGATCTACTTACTTTTCTCTTTTTCTCTGCCTTTCCCCAGGCGCATGGCCCTCTGTTTCTGATGATGTTAGCATTTGAGGATGTAGCGGGGTACCACTACCGGAAGGAATGGAAACAACAGATGGCTATTTAAAGAGACCTCTACAGGGATGTTATGCAGGAGCATTAGTAAAACCTGCAGTGTTTGGGTGAGGTGGTGGCTTTCTCTGGTAATGGAACTCAATTTTTACCTTTCCTTTAGCATAGTTTGAGGGCTGAGAGCTCTCAGACCCCCTACCTTCATTCCCATCCTTTGTACTATCTACTTCCTCTTCCTGAGAATAGATTCAAACATCCACAGGAGTCCAGGGATGAGGCTGGTCTCTACTGGGCCTCTCCTTTCTTACATATCAAATAATTTCCTAAAGAAGAGCCTTTCTTTTCTCCTAAGGGAGGAGTTTCCTTAAATCGTCTATAAGAAAACTGCTGTAAAATTATGTTTCAAAAACTATTCGGTTATGCTCCAAGTGTCAAAGCATTAAGGAAGTAAAAACTGTTAGGGATCCTAGAGAGCCCCTTTAAATAGAAGGTTCCAAAAAACTTATAAAACAGTAGCAGGAAACAGCTAGGTAGTTCAGTGGATTGAGAGCCAGGCCTAGAGACAAGCAGTCCTGGGTTCAAATTTGGCCTCGGATACTTTCTAGCTGTGTGACCTTGGGCAAGTCACTTAACCTTCATCACCTAGGCCTTCACTATTCTGCCTTGGAACCAAAACACAGTATTGATTTGAAGAAGGAAGGTAAGAGTTTAAAAGAAAGAAATGAAAGGAAATTGCATCAGCTGAAAAGATGCATTAATTAGTAATTAGTCTGTGAACAGCTTATGCATATGTGTGTATGTGTTTTAACTGTCAGGAAGATTCAACAGAGGCCATAACCATCCTAACTAAAAAGAGCCATAATAGACCAGAGTGTTCTAGCAAAGATTTTTTTCCTCTCAATATTTTCTGTTCTGGTTGGGAAGAAAAAAAAATCAAAGCTAAAAAAACAGTTTAGAAGGACAACTAGGTGGCTCAGTGAATAGAGAGCCAAGCTGGGAGGTCCTCAGTTCAAATGTGGCCTCAGAAGCTTCCTATCTTGGGGACCCTGAGCAAGTCACATCGCTTAGCTCTTCTGCCTTGGAACTAGTACTTAGCATCCATTCTAAGATGAAAGGTAAGGTTGGAAAAAAAAAAAAGATACTCCATCTCTCAACTCCCAGCATTTTCTCGATTATCTTCCTAGGTCTGGAATGTTCTTCCTTCTCATGTCCACTTCCTGACTTCTTTGACTTTCAACAAATCTGGGTTATAACCCTGCCTTCTAAAAGAAGCTTTTCCCAAGACCTTTTCATTCTGATGCCTTTCCTCCATTGATTATTTTCTATTGATCCTATACATAGCTTGTTTGCTTGTTGTCTCCTCCATTAAATGGAGCCCTTTGAGGGAAGGGATTGTCTTTTGCCTTTTTTCCCTCTTTAGCACAAAGTATAATAAATACTTATTGAGTGACTGTCATTAATAATATGGGCCCATAGTTTTCATGTGACTGCCAAGGGATTCCATCACACATAAAAAGGTAAAGAGCCCATAACCTAGGAGATATACATGATGAATCCAGCTTATTCTTGTGATAGTAAAGAGCTACCCTTTATAACATTTTTATTAAATAGTAATAAGAGAAAATTCATCAAAATCACCAAATAGCAATACAAACTGATACCATAGATAATATTCAATACCCATGAACTGCCTTCCCTTTTTACATAGGAGCTAGAGAAGGTCCCTTATTTCTCTTCTTTGGGACCAAGATTATTCCTTATAACTTCATAGCAATACTTTTCAATCAAAATTTCATCTCCAATTTAAAAAATTCAAATTAATTTTTAATATTCATTTCTAATTTTAAAATACAAATAAACATTTCAATATGCATTTCCATTTAGAAATTCAAATTAATTTTTATATTAATTCCAGTTCTGTGATTTTGGTTCTTTCCATTTCCAGTTTGCATCAGTTCATGCTAGTCTTTCTATATTTTCCTGTACTCATCACATTCGTCTTTTCTTACAGTAAGCATAGTCATATTCCATTGTGTACCACAATTGGTTTAGCCATTCCACAATCAATGGGCATCTACTTTGTTCCCAGTACTTTGCCACCACACACACACACACACACACACAATATAGAATTGAGCCTTTTTTTGTTATTGATCTCCTGGAATATATGTCTAGCATCAGAATCTCTGGACCAAAACAAGTATAGACATTTTAGCCCCTTTATTTGTATAATTACAAAGTGCTTTCCAGAATAGTCATGATCTTACTTTTAATAGTTTATTCCTCCCATTTGTAGATATCTCTCTTTCCAAACCAGACTTCATCACTCAAATGGAGAAAGGGGAAGAAACATGGAATTGGGAAGTTGCCACAAAAACAAAAGATCCCAAGGGACTCCCCAGCTGGAACAGAACTTGGGAGACCAGGTGAGTCCTAGTTAGTGCCTGAATATTCCCTTCCAGGTCTTTTACCCTTTGTTGTCATACACTATCACCTTAGATTCTCTCAATCTCACTATCGAAAGGATCCTCACTTTGACAAACTTTGCCATTAAATTCAGACAAGGTCTTCTTTATCTATGAGGATGGCATAATTTGGACCAGCAGCAGGGTTAGGAGGGCTGGGAGACTATAACATTTAATTCCTAGTATTACATTTTAGGAAGGATTCCGATAAGCTAAAACTTTCTGAGGTGAGCAGGTAGGAGGGTGCAGTGACTCCAGTTTACGTTATATAAGAATCATTTGAAGTTTCTTTATTCAGTTCACATCTACCAAGCATAGGCATTACCCAAGTGCCTTTTCTTTCCAGATTACCTTCATTATGGAATGATGGAATAGAATAAAAACTCTATATATGTCTTGTATGGATATGTTGTCTCCTCTGTTAGAAAGTACTCTCCTTGAGGGCATTTATTGAGTACCTACTATGTGCTAGGCCTGGGGAATAGAAAAAGAGGCAAAAGACCATCCTTAACCCAAAGAGATACTTCCTAGCTGTGTGACCCTGAGCAAGTCACTTAACCCCCATTGCCTAGCTCTAACAATTCTTCCCCTAATCAGTAATCATTAGTGGTTCCATAGCACCTCTAGGATCAAATATAAACTCATCTCTTTGACTTTTACCTCTTGTTTTCCCTGAGCTCCTTCCAGATAGCTCAAAACTCACCTTGGGCAGGAAACCTTTCCAGGTCTTCCCAGCTGCTAATGCCTTCTCTTTTCAGATTACCTTCAATGACTATATATGCCTTATACACACATGTTTTATCCTCAAGGAGATCTAACTGGGGCCAAACTTACCCCTCTGTGCAATTAATAAGAAATTGGTTAAGTGGAATCACGCGTCGGCTACGGGGGGTGGGAGGGAGGAAAAGAAAATGATCTTTGTCTTTAATGAATAATGCATGGAAATGATCAAATAAAATACTATAAAATTAAAAAAATAATAAATAAATCACACAAAAAAAAGAAAATTCCCAACCCAAATAAGTGGTTAATCCTATTCAGTTATCAAGTCCTATCAATTGTCCCTTTGCATCAAAAAAAAAAAAAAATAAGAAATTGGTTACTCTAGTTAGAGAATTATGAGAGGCTCTTCAGCATCAAAGCATACATTTGTGTGACTGTAGCAAATTCCTTCCCCTCTCCAGGCTTCAGTGTCCTCATCTGAAAAATAAAGAAGTTGAACTAAATGGTCTCTAAGGTCCCCTTCATTTCTGGATCTATTATTCTATGTCATCCATCTTTAATAGCCTTCTCACACTCGTAATTGGCAATTCTATAATCAATTGCCTCAATGCTTATGATGTTAAAAAAAGGCAAGAAAATAGATTATACACACATATATACACATAGACGATAGCTAGATAAATGGATGGTCAAAAAGACAGACAGAGAATAACAGTAATTGCCCCCCCCCGTAATTTTATTAACTGAGATAGGTAAGTCTGCTATTGACATAGCAGAGAAACATGGAAAAAAAGTACTCGATGTTGAAGGATTTACCTCATTGACCACCGAAGTCTGAATATCTATTTGAGATAATCAAGGAGGGTGAATTCATCCCTGGATAGAGACTAGAAAAAGGGCTCTCAAAAAATAATAAGAGCCATACCCTGATAGATAACATGTTCAAAGGCTATGATCAGGCAGTTCTCAAGAAGAAAAATCTAGCTGTCCACGTGTAAGAATAAATGTATATCAAAGCAGCTCTTGGAGGTTCTACCTCACCCCCATCAAATTTTGTCAAAGCTAAGAAAATAGCAATTATTAGATAGACTGTATGTCTAGGACACTAATGTACTGTCAAGTTAAGTCAGTAAACATGCATTAAGCATCTACTGTGTGCCAGATCCTGTACTAAGTGCTGGGATTACAAAGAAAGACAGAAGAGTGCCTGCCTTCAAGGGATTTATAATCTAATGGAGGACACAATATGCCAATTACAATGTACAAATAAGACACATATAGGGGGCACTGAAGATAATCTCAGGGAGAAAGCACTAGAATTAAGACAAAAGGCTTCCTGCAAAAGGCAGGGTTTTAGATGAGACTTGAAGGAATACAAAAAGAATGTAAAAGGCAACAACAAAAACAACAACAACAACAACAGAGAGAGAAGTCCAGGCATAATGGAGCTATGAATCATTTCCTCTATCCTGGGTATACTTAAGCATATATTTAGTATATACTATACCAAAGTGCACTAAACTGGCCATACTCTTTGGTCCAGCAACTATATACTCCAAGGAGATCAATGTCAGAGCTGCATATGTCTAAGAATATTTATTACAGTACTTTTCATTGTAACAGAAAACTGGAGACAAAATAGGTGGCCAGCAATTCAGAAATGACTGAAAAAATTATATGTGTAAATGGAAAGGGATTTTAGTATTCATAAGAAATAATGGATATGATGGAGTTAGAGAAATGTGGAAAGATATGCATAAATTGATACTGAGTGCAGATCCAGGAAAACAATTTATATGATGACTATAAAAAAGAATGTGAGAGGGGAAAACTTTGAAAGCAAGCAGAATCCTGCCCCTGAAAGTGATAAGTACTGACTTCAAAAGACTGAAGATAAAATGTATCGCACCCCTTTGCAGGAAGAGTTGATGGACTGGTGGTACAAAAGAGAGATTGTATTTGCTGACAAGGTTTGCTTTTGCCTGACTAAATATATTTGTTACAAAAGAGAACTTCCACTGGAGTAGGAGAGGGGGAGAGCTAGGTATGTGAGAGACATGAAGGAGAAAAGGAGCATTGATTAAAAAAATTTTTTTTAATTAAAAACATTTTAAGTGTCCTTAAGAATTCCAGGTCTAGGGGTCAGCTGGGTAGCTCAGTGGATTGAGAACCAGTCCTAGAGACGAGAGGTCGTAGGTTCAAATCTGGCTTCAGCCACTTCCCAGCTGTGTGACCCTGGGCAAGTCACTTGACCCCCATTGCCTAGCCCTTACCACTCTTCTGCCTTGGAGCCAATACGTAGTATTGGAAGGTAAGGGTTTAAAAAAAAAAGAATTCCAGGTCTACACTGAACAGGGCTAGGGAAACTCCTTTGTTCTGATCACATGATCATAGATTCCTACCTGCAAAGGACTTTAGAAACCATCTAATCCACCCCCTTTCATTTGCAGATGAAGAAACTGAGGTTTAGGAAAGTAAAGGAATTTCCCCAAGGTTACATCAGTAGTAAAAAGTAGAATTAAGAGTAAACTCAAGTCTTGAGATTCCAAATACATCACTTTTCCAGGCAATCATTCTGACCAATCTAAGAAGGTTCTGTACTTTATATCAGATTCTGAAAAGGGGATGGGATTTGGTAATTCTTTTTTGTTGTTGTTTCCTGCTTCAGAAATTGTTAGATGGCATTCCTGAATTTATAAGTCTCAATTTCATTCATCTCTTTATTCCAGCTGAAGACTTGGGAAAAATGAGAAGGGTTATCAGCTGAAATGTCTCATGTATGAGTACTCTCAAGGAATGTGCACAGAAAGGTCCCAAGAGGTGAAGAAAGTTCCTGGATTATTGGAAGAGCCCATGTGAGTTAGTGCACTTCAGAAAAGCAGCAGAGAAAAGTCTCAGGGAGTAGGTAGAAAAAAATCTCCCCCCAAGATAAGGGATCTGGGAAACCTTGTTGTAATCAACCCTAAAACTAAGGCCAAGTTTTGAGAAAGTCAATATCTTTAGTGAATGTGAGAAAAGCTTCAGTCTGAGCATTCCAGTCTTTAAAAGTACCCAAAAATCCATTCAAGGGAGAATGCTTCAAGTGTGTGGATTGTGGGAAAGTGTTCACTTACAACTATTTGTACATTAGAATCCATACCAAGAGAGGGGGGAAAAAAACACCCTGAAACCTATAAAAGCCCTGAAAGTGGGAAAACCTTTAGTGAGAACTCCAACATAAAAAAAAAAAAAAACCCAAGGAGGAGAGAAATCCTACTTTCTTTCTATCTTGTACTGAGAGTAGAGATAGGTTCAATGTGAAATCATCCCTCATTATCCACCAGAGAATCCACACAGGAGAGATACCCTGTAAATGCCCCCAGTGTGGGAAAAGCTTTACTCACCATACTACACCCATTAAACATCAAAGGACCCACACTGGAGAAAAACCACATACAATCAGTTCTGCTACAACTCTTGTTTTGAAAATGGGAATCTGCTCCAATATGATTGCTATATTAGGCAACAATATGAGCATAGTACTAATTTTGGTTTGCTTATGCACAATTTCATCCACAAGAAACAGCTAGAATGAAGAAAACTGTACCCAATTGAACCGAGCCTCGAGGAATACACAAAACATTCACACTTTAAATACCTACCAGCTACTTCACTTCACCATCTGTCATCTTAGAAGGTTGTTTTATTATTTTTTGTGTGCGAACTTTTCTATATTAAAAAAAAAAAACACTCATTCCACATCCCAAACATGTCTAAGCGTCCGGGTTCCAAAATCCCAAACAATGGTGGCAAAAGGAAAACTTTCAGTATCGAGGAGAAGCTTGAGATAATAAAGCGATTTGAAAGAAATGAGAGAACATGTGATATAGCCAGAGCCACAGGCATAAAGGAGTCTACCTTGAGGGCCATCAGAGACAACGCGGTAAGAATAAAAGAAACGTCTATGACGGGAGTGACTACAATTTCTGCCAAGTCAGTAAGAATAAGACCTAAAGAAATAGCAGAAATGGAAAGACTGTTGAGTATATGGATCGAAGGGAAAAAATCGAGAACAACCTTTCTCACGATCAAAGGAAAAGCCCTTTCTATCTACGCAGATCTAAAGCGGAAAGCAGCAAATCCTGCAGAAGTGGCGCCTTTCCGGGCTAGTTGTGGCTGGTTTAGTGGTTTCAAACACCGCTACAATGTCCAAAATCTTCAACTGTCTGGCGAAGCCGCCAGTGCAGAGCATAAGGCCGCCAAGAAATTTCCAGCCGTGATACAGAAATTAATTAAAGAAGAAGGCTATACATTGGATCAAATTTTCAATTTCGATGAAACAATTATCTATTATAAACGCCTGCCTCGAAGGACCTGCATCTCCAAGGCGGAGAAGCACGCCCCAGGATATAAGTCTTCAAAAGATCGCTTAACCGTGCTGTTCGGGGCTAATGCCAGTGGAGACTTGAAGCTAAAGCCAGTAGTGGTTTATCGCTCTGACAATCCACGAGCCTTGAAAGGCATTGTTAAAGCCAGCCTTGGTGTCCATTACAGGTATAGCAAGAAAGGAAGGATGACCGCCCAGATCTGCATTGATATCTTTGCGGAATTCTTCCCTATTATTGAGTATTATTGCAAGAAAAAGAACTTGGCTTTTAAAATTCTAATAATCATCGATAATGCCCCAAGCCATCCCCCGACCATAGCGGAGCTCAACCCCAAAGTCAAATTCGTCTTTTTGCCTCAAGAAACCACCTCTCTGATCCAGCCCCTCAATCTGGGGGCCATGGCCCTGTTTAAGGCTTACTATCTAAGGAGGGCATTGAAGATGCTGATTGCAGCTACTGGAGGCGAGAATGTGGAAATTGCTCTGGAATTTTGGAAGCGATTTAACATCAAAATGGCCATCGATATCATCGTGGAAGCCTGGAATGATGTGACCCAAGAGTGCCTGCATCGCGTGTGGAAGAAAATGCTCCCTAACTTGATTCAGGATTTTGAAGGAGTTGAGCCTGCAGAGCAGTTTAAAAAAATCAAAGCAAACTGTGTTGATCTGGCAAAACAAGTTGGATTCGAGGTGGAAGACAAAGATATAGACGAGCTTTTAGAGCCTCACTCTAACGACCTAACTACCGAAGATTTGCAGCAACTGGCTGATGACCAAGCGGAGGCGGAAGATGAAGAAGATGATGACGACGATAATGAAAGCCAGAAGGCTACCCCGCGACAGCTTGACACATCACAGTTATTGGGGGTTTTAAGTGTTATTGAAAAGCAATTGCAGTGGCTCGAGGATAATGATTATAACGCCGAACGGAGCAGAATAGTCGTGCATGGCATCCGCACCAATTTGGAACCATACAGGCAGCTTCTTTATGAAAGGAGGAGGCTAGCCAAACAGCAGAAACTGGACATCTATTTTAAGCTAATACGGAAGAAACACCTAGAGGACCGGGAGCCATACCCATCCACATCTGGTGTTACCACTTCCAGTCCAGTTTCAGAGAAATCTTCTTCTACCACCTCACAATAACTCACAAAGCACAACCCTTCCAAAACCCCCTTCTGCAGGAAAACTTTAGATCTTCGTCAAGGTAAAGTGCCATATTTCTCATATACCTTCCGATGTGAAACTGTGGGCCGAGAAGGACTAGTCCAAATCCATACACTCTATCTACTCTAGATCCTATGGGAAAGAAGGGAAGGGCTCAGCAGTAACCCAACGCTTGGACTGCATCATTATCTATTGTAGCATTTAAGTATTTCTTAAAAACCACGCTACCATTTTTAATGTTTCTGCCCTTTTTATATGTCACTAGTTAAAGCTTCTTAGGGTTCCCCTATCCCCGTTTCCCCTTAGCTCTGTGACTTTTATTACACAATTTTGCATAGTGTGGTGATTTTTAGGAATGCATATAGTGTATTGTAGCAGAACTGACTGTACATGCCCCGACTGAAATAAACTTCATACATTGGTCAGATCTCATCAAACATCAAAACATCAGAGAATTCATACAGAGTTAAGAAATCCTATCAGCATCCTGGGTGTGAGAAAACAGCCTCAACTCCAACCCCCTGAGGCACCAGAGACTTCAAACAGCTGAGAAAACTGAGAAAGTTCTGAATATGGGGATGGCCTTGGCCAGAGAGTTGAAGTTTGTTGAACACATCTAGATACATAGACTGAAAAGAGTTGGCCATGGGGCTCTGCCAGCAGAGGTGTAGCTGACATCTTTAGTGGCAAACAGGCTCCTTTCTGCCTCTCAGACATGACTAAGAAGCTGTCTGTATAAACATGATTCCAGTGATCTTACCTGAACTGTGAAAAATGTCTCCATCTGAAAGAAACCGCCCTACAGAAGCTCAGCATGAGCATCAATCACAATCATCATTTACATCATTGACTCACTTGCCAGAATCTCCCAGCCTAGTGTTGTCAGGTTTCCCAATCTAAACACTGAGATGGGCCGAATGGATTCCCTTGTCAATTTCAAGGAGGTATTCCAATGATTTGAAATGACCAAAATGTCTTAAGAAGTCACAAAGACTGAAGTTCGTAAAAGGGGGCACTGAATTTAAAAAGTAATGTTCTTGGATCATTATCCTTCTAGATCTTCTCTCCAAGGGCTCAAGAATATGAAGTATGAGAGCCAGGAATGAATCCTTCCACTCTGTTTTTCAGTGATCAGAACTTTATCAGAGTAGGTGTGCAATTTGTATCCAGAAATATAGAGAGAGCCACATTTTTTAAAATAGGAAAACTGAAGAGTATTGAGAGAAGAATCCAGTGCTAAAATTTTTTCTTAAAAATTGATTCTACATGGACAAGAGAAAAGATTCGAGGTTATCCAACTTTAGGAAGAGAAAGCTAAAGGAAAACATTATCCATCTTTAGGGACATGAAGGATTATGAGAGAACTGAAAGGGATCTTAGACGTCTACATGCCTGGAATGTATTCCTTCCCTACCTCTACTTCATAGAATTCCTTTTTTTTTTTCCTTTAAGACTAAGCTCAAGGACTGTCAAGGCAGCTAGGTGGCACAGTGGATAGAAGGCTGGACCTGGTTAGGAAGACCCAAGTCTGAATTTGAATCCAGCCTCAGATGCTTACCACCTATATGACCCTTCCTTGGCAAGTCTTTTAACCTCTACCTGACTCAGATTCTTCATATGTAAAATCCCAGTCTCCACATCAGGAGATCATAGCAGCAGCTGCCTCATAGGATTGTGAAGATAAAATGAAATTTTGTAAAGTGCTTTTCAAACATTAAAATATTCTATAAAGTCTAGATATTACTATCTTATGCATGAAAATTTTCTTTATCCTCCATCTGATAGTGCCCTCCTCCCAAAATACTTTATATTTGACTTCTTTACATATGTTTGTGTTATTAATTTTACATTTATGCTGTATATAGTCTGTAACTGTTTTCTTCCCCATTAGAAAGGAAGTTCCTTGATATCAAGGGTTGTTTCACTCTTTGAAGTTGTATTCTCAACATCTCATGCAGTGTTTGGTACATAGTAGGTGCTTAATAAATACTTGTTGATTGATTATAGACTTTAACCTCATTTTACATATTCTGTAAGAGAGACCCAGTGTCACCTAGCTATGAAGTATTTAAGGACAGATTTAAACATGGGTTTTCCTGGCTCCTCAATCCACTACAAAATACTGCATCCATGATGGTTATAACCCCAGGCATCTATCCTTGGTCTCCACAAAGCCCTGAATAAAAGCAAATGGGCTTCATCAATTGGGAAATGGCTGAACAAGTTATGGTATATGACTGTGATGGCATAGTATTGTGCTAAAAGATGAGAAATGGGATGGTTTTAAGAAAACCTGGGAAGCTTGTATGAACAGATGTTATACAGTAACAATAATATTATAAAGATAAAGCTGAAAGACTTAGAAAACTCTGATCAACACAAATTGAAAGGATTCATGATAAAAAAAATGCTATCCGGTCAATCAATCAAAAAACATTTAGTAAGCACTGACTGTGTACTAGGCACTATGCCTCTAGATAAAGAGCTGATGGAAACAGTGTAGATTTTCTTTCTGTTTTGGATATGGCTAATGCAGAAAATTGTTTTGCCTGATAAATACATATTTGTAAAAGGTTTTGTATTTCTTGACCTCCTAATGAGCAAGGAAAGGGAGGTGGTAATGAGAGAACTTGAAAAAGAAAATAAAAATGAATTTAAAAAGCACTGAGAACATTTAAAAAAGGGACAAATGGGCTTACATTACATTAAGAGAATCATAAAGTAGGCATGAAGAAACATTTTTGACTACTGGATGACTAAACATTGGACCAGGAAAGAGAGTGATTAGACTTCTTGTGGTTGCTTCCTTCCATAGAAACCTTTAAAAATAATCTAATCACCTGTTAAGCATCCTTCCTTTTGTAAAGCAGTGAGTGGGCTATACTATAACATCTTCTGAGATCCTTCTGAGCTCTTTAGTTTCATAATTCAAGAACAGTGGGATTATTCAGATTTATAAGAATAAAAGCCATACCCCACTTGATAAAGTCCATAGTTATGAATAGGAAATTCTTTTTTAAATTTTTATTTAATTGATTAAAAATTTTTTTCCATGGTTACATGATTCATGTTCTTTCCCTCCCAATCATCCCACTCCCCTCCCATAGCCAACGTTCAACTCCACTGGCTTTTACATGTGTCATTAATCAAGACCTATTTCCATATTATTGATATTTGCAGTAGGGTGATCATTTAGAGTCTACATCCCCAATCATATCCCCATTGAACCATGTGATCAAGCAGTCAATGAACAGGAAATTCTTAAAGGAAGAGATCTAAGCCATCAATAGCCGTATTAAAAAAACTGTTCAAAATGACTAATAATTAGAGACGTGAAAAATTAAAATTACTTTGAGGTATCAATTTACACCCATCAAATTAGTAAAGATGACAAAAATGGAAAATGACAGAAGCTGGAGAGACTACAGGAAAACAGGCACAGTAATGTATTGTTGGTGGCACTGTCAACTACAATGAAAATCAGTCTGGAACAAAGCTCAAAGAAGTCATTTCACTGAACATGCCCTTTGACCCAGTGATACCACTACTAGACCAGTATCCCAAAGAGATCAAAGAAAGAGGAAGAAGACCCATTTGTACAAAAATATTTATGATAACTATTTTTGTGATGGCAAGAAAAACTAGAACTAAGGCAGTGCCCACCTAGTGGGGAATGACAAAAAAAATGGCATGAATGTAATAGAATATTTATACCATTAGAAATTATAAGAGATAGTTTCAGAGAAGGCTAAAAAGACTTGAATGTACTGATGCAGTGAGCAGAACCAGAAGAGCACATTATATAATAACAACAGTATTATAAAGACAAATGACTTTAAAAGACTTAAAAACTACAATCAGCCCAGTGACTAATCAAAGTTGTAGAGGACTGATGAGGAAGTATGCTATCTGTTTCCTGAGGGAGGAGGGAAGAACAACTAGACATATATTTTTGGACAGAGACAATGAGAGAATTTGTTTTTCTTTATATGGATTTGTTACAATGGTTTTGCATTTCTTCCTTTCCCCCTTCCAATGGTGGGAAGGAATGTGGGAGGAAGAGTTAATATTTTTTTTGGTTAATTGGAAAAAATGGAACAATTGCCAGACCTTCAAAAAGATAACACAAATGGCTTTCTGAAAAGACCAAAACTCCAAGAGAAAGGCTTGTTCTTTCCCTTCATGTGAAAAAGGGATAGCATGTACATACTTAACTCCTTTAGTTAAGGAAAGCAAGATAGCAAAAATCCTGGAGCTGGTATAAGGGCACTACATCAAACTTTGTTTGGGATACACATCTAGGAGGTAGGAGGACCCCCATTTTGCTGCACTCAGTGTAGTACCTATCTTAAAATGGATGAGGATGTGAAGGATGATAGGATGGGGATCTGGGTGATTATGAGCAACTATCTGAGTCTTTTTTTTTTTAAACCCTTACCTTCAGTCTTGGAGTCAATACTGTGTATTGGCTCCAAGGCAGAAGAGTGGGAAGGGCTAGACAATGGGGGTTAAGTGACTTGCCCAGGGTCACACAGCTGGGAAATGTCTGAGGTCTGATTTGAACCCAGGACCTCCCTTCTCTAGGCCTGACTCTCAATCCACTGAGCCACCCAGCTGCCCCCTCTGAGTCTTGATAAAGAGAAAAATCAACATGAAATAGAAGAAATAGTGATGGAATTGAGGTCAGGACACCTGGATTCAAATCTATGCTCAGATAATTATTAGTTGTATGATCTTTGGCAAGTCACTTCCTCTCTATATACCTCATTTTACTTACCTAAAAAAAGAGAATAATACTTGCATTCTCTATGTCACAGGGTTGTTGCAAGAAAGACGTTTTATTAACCTCAAAGCACTTAAAAGAAATGTAAATTATTCTGCTGATAATCAGCAGAAAGAGTTGTCTCTGTTGTCTTATCAATCTTCTTAACCTGTTGCCCAATTTACCTTTAATTAATGGTATTTGTCAGGTTGTCCTCATAAATCTTGGGACTACTCTGTAGTTTAATAGATTCCCCAAGAGAGGAGAGGAGGAAAGAGGAAAACAATTAGAACTTCCTTCCCCTTTGGCTAAATTCTAAAGATTAAACCATCCTATCTGTCCTTTCTCCGAGCCCTTTGAAATCTCTTCTACCAATGACAGGGCCTGGCTTTCTCCTCTCATAATGGAATTGTCACTTTTCCCCAAAGTTCCCATCATTTCCACCCCAAGAACTACTTCCTCACTATTAGTCAAATTAGGTTCAGAATGACAGTTCTCTTTGGCACTTCCTTCATTTTTTTTAAAGGACAAACTAGGGGGCAGCTGGGTTGCTCAGTGGATTAAGATCCAGGCTTAGAGACAGGAGGTCCTAGGTTCAAATCTGGCCTCAGACACTTCCCAGCTGTGTGACCCTGGGCAAGTCACTTGACCCCCATTGCCTAGCCCTTACCACTCTTCTGCCTTGGAACCAATACACAGTATTGACTCCAAGATGGAAGGTAAGGCTTGAAAAAAAATTTTTTTTAAATAAAGGATAAACTAATCTTGGTAAGTTAAGAATTTCTGAGCTACCCTGCTTTCATCAGAAAGGATATCTAGATAATTGAAGTCCTCCGTGACCAGAATATCACACCTCCATCCCAGGTTTCTGGTCTAGTTCACAAACTCTTCATTTCAGTTCTCCTTTTCAGACATTCTATAGCATATTCCCTTGCCAATACAGTTTGGGGATTTTCCTCATATCTTCTTATTTAAGGCTATTATTTCCCTGTCCCTTTGATCTATTCTATCCCTTTATGATAAGGTATATCCTTCCAGAGCCACCTTGCAGATAAGTCTTTCCCAACAAGGCACAATGATATTTAGGAACAACTTAGGATCTATAATTCATCCAGTTCATTGTGCATTTGTATATCAACACCTAAAATGAATCAGGAAAACAATTTCCTGTTATCATAGGATCTTAGATCCTGGGAAAGCCCATAAGGACCATCTTGTTCAATCCTCTCATTTTACAGATGAAGAAATTGAAACCCAGGGAAGAGATGTGACTCATCCAAGTACATTCAGGTATTGCTGGTACTCTTCTTGGATATTGCCCCTCCTTGAATTACTGTCCCTCTTCTTCTAGAGTTCCTTCTACTTTCTACCTGTTACTCTCTATAGTACCAGGCTAGGGATATACAGAGGCAATTTTCTCCCTTCCTCTCTCTCCCCACTTTTCTGTTAAAAATTCTCTTGATCAGATTAGAAAGCCTCCCAATAACTGTACCTTTGCAGACCACTTCCAGGAATACTTCATCCTAGATCTAATACTTACTATTATTCCTGTATTTCAAACTAACTCTGATCCAGAAATCCAGTTCTTATCCTGACACCATCCTCTTCCTGGCTTACTTCCCAAGTCTGCCTTCCTATTCTGAACCACTTTGTTCAAATACAACAGGGATGGGAAAAGACACAATTTCCTTGAATGTCCTTGGTTTTAGCCTCAAATGTGATAATCCTCAGCAATGGTGCCTGTGTTTCTTCTGATAGGATCATCTGTCCCCCCAAGAATCACCAGGAATGAGGGAGTACTGCTCATCAAAGTGACAAGTCTTGAAGGTGCTTAATTAATACTGGTTGATTCAAGGTTATCCAGGAGACACTTCTTTGAGGATCTTGAGTAATGAATCACTGTGTTTGCACCTTCTTCAGCATCTAACAGGTAGATAAAAGGCACATCCAAGAGTCAGAACCTTCTATTTGATCTGCTGGGTTACTTTAAACTAACTCTCCCCAGTCTCTGTGCCTCAGTTTCCCTTTACAGTAGAATGAGCAGATCACAGAAGTAAAAAAGAAAGGATCATTTGGTCCAACCATCTTGTTTTCCAGAGGAGGAAACAGGAATAGAATGGTTCAAAACTCATCGAGGTAGTAGGAAGCAAGGCTAGATCTGAACTCAGAATTCCCCACTCCAAACTTTTGGACTGAGTGCATCACTGAAGCTGTTGGGACTGAACTCCTAGTGAAGAAAAAGAGAGTTCCTGCAAAGGGTGGGGATGGGGATTCTTCCAGCGGTTGTACCGTGCTGACTGCAATCCAAAGGGATCCTAGCTCCATCCTTAGCCTTGAGGTTACAATGTGGGGCTCCCTGGAGAGTCCTTCAGCCCAGCCTGATTTACAGGAACTCACAGCGGCAATCAATCATCCTTAAATTTTAACAGGCCAGGCCAATGTCCAGGGCCAGCCCATGGCTAGGGTTGGTCCTCTCCACCCCATCTGGGTTGGACTCTGGGGTCACTCTTCTCTGAAGTGCCCACTGAGCAGGAGCTGGGGAGCAGGTTTGGTCCTGGGCAAGGTGAGGAAGGTAACCTGTGCCGCTTTAGAGGAGAGAATGGCCTTCTGTCTCTTAATTCTCACCGCCTCCCGCCATCCCCTTGTGCCCCCAACCCATCCCATCCCATCCCATCCCCGCCAGTCCTGAGGGCTATTCTTTGGAACTTTTCTCGACTCCTCCCCTGTGCCCCTCAGGCCCCTCAGCTCTCCCCCTCCCCCACCCCACCTCCCGCCTAATCCAGGGCCCCATCTCCTGCTGCCTCTGTTGCTGTTTTCTGCCAGAGCCTGGACCCCTTCCGCTGAACAGATGGACAGAGACCCCGGCCTGCGCGGGGAGGAGGAGGAGGAGGAGAAGGAGGGGAGGTGCTGGGGTGGAGTGGGGGGAGGTGGGGGCGGGGGAGAAGGAAGGCCAGCTGTGCTGGGAAATGGAAGAGATTACAGGAAAACAAAACCAAGGGGAGGGGCCCAAGAGGGGAAGGCCCGGGGAGAGAGGATCTGGAACGAAAGAATGAGGAGAAAGGAGGGCTGAAGCTGCCCCGGGCCCCACCCCCAAGCCCCAGTCCCCCAGGACTGGAGCCCGCCCCTTTGGTCTCAGCCGGCTGGGGACTGACCCGGGACCCCCGGCACTGGTTCAGCAGGTCAAGGCAGACAGCGACGCCCAGATGGCAGCCCGGCTGACCCCGCTGCTGACCCTTCTGCTGCTCTTTCTAGTGGTCCGGGCCGAAGTAAGTGCCCCCACCCAACACACACGCACACACACACTCAGTTTGGGAAGGGGGGCGGGGGCGGGGCAGGGGGGGAAGGACCCGTGGTTAACTCTTTGTGTGCCGAGAGCTACAGTGGCGTAGTCCAAAACGCGCTCGATTTAGAGGGCATCCTAGACTGAACATCTGGACAGAACCTTAGGGAGCATCTCATTTGAGATGGAAAATGAGGTCCCGAGAGGGGAAGAGACTTGTCTAAGGTCACACAGCTCATTAGTGGTAAATCGAGGATTCAGACCTAGCACTTTTGCCACTAAAACCCACCCACCTCTCTATGCGGGCTCCCTTTGAAGCCACTGGATTCCAAGCCTGGCTCTGCCACGACTAGCTGTATGACCCTAGACAAGTCCTTTGTATTACCTGGAAGCAAAAAAAGATAGGCCAGAACAAAAACAAACCAAAAAAATCTTAGTTCCTCTTCCTGAGAAGCTCAGGAAAGGTTTATGGGCCAGAACATGTTTTCCTGATGCAAATCTACCTGCCCCTTGGGATGGCTGCTTGTATATCTGTAATTAGGAGTGAGAGGTGAAAGGGATGGAGGTGAAGCCTGACTTTGGGTCAGAGCTATGCCCCTGGATAGTAAAGAAATGGAAGGAAATGTTTCTTTGAAGCTAGTTTCTTCAAAGCTAGGGCTTTGAGTCCCCTTCCGAGCCACTCTGATGGGGTGGACAGCATGAGATAGGGTCTGGTCTAGGACTCAGTCCTTTCTTTGGGGCTCTAGAGTTAGAGAGAGAAACTTCAGAGTACAGTCTAGCATTGATCATCAATTCTCACCAGAAGTTGCAAATAGGCAAATTTAGAAATAGCCTCTTGGACTTCCAAACTGAAGGGGATCAGAGACCACCTAGTCTAACCCCCCTCATTGGAGATCTTCAGACAAAGGCTATTGGAACATGTCTGAGGTGTCTTGTATCCTATGAGGTTTCCTGTTGAGATATGAATTGGACTAAATGGCCTCTAAGGTCCTTCCTGCCCTGAGACTGATTCTATGGGCCCTTCCATGGTTTTAGGCATTAAGTGGCCTGGTCTCCTGGACTATGTCCTTAAGACTCAACTTCTCCCTTTCTTCTGGGCAATTGAAGGTAAACCATGGTAGCAGAGCAAAGGAACAAACAAATACGGATGGTAAATCATTGATCCAGTCAAGTGGAAAGAATGAATCAGAGATTGATCTGGATACCTCTAAAGGCTACAGCAAACCCCAGAAAATGGCAAATATTATAAAAACTGAAGAGGGGACTTTCAGGAGACCACCCAAGAATTCATTTGTGGACCATCCTACAGAATATTCCACAGAGTCCACCACCCAACCAAGTACTCAACCTCCTACAGAGCCCCCCACTCAACCAACTTCCCAGCCAACAACTCAACCAACTTCCCAGCCAACAACTCAACCAACTTCCCAGCCAACAACTCAACCAACTTCCCAGCCAACAACTCAACCAACTTCCCAGCCAACAACTCAAGCTCCTCCTGAGCCTACATGCCTGGAACCTGACATTTCCTGCTCTGAGACTGAGACTCAAGAAGCACAGAACATGTTGGGGGCTGCCTTGACAGACTTCTCCCTGAAGCTCTACCATGCCTTCTCATCCGTAAAGAAAGTGGATTCCAATATGGTCTTTTCCCCATTCAGCATTGCCAGCCTCCTCACCCACATCCTATTAGGTAAGGGCTTGCCTGGATACTCCCCATCATAGCTGCCCCTGATATCTTCTTGGCTTCCCCAATCAAAGCCACAACAATAGTAATCCCTCCATGTACTTCCCATAACAATATGGCCTCAGGAAGGAGTCTTCTAAATAGTGGTGATTGGATCAGGTGCTAACTTCTTCCTGCTCATTCCTTTAGTCCTCTAGCTGGTTTTTTGAGCATCAACTCTGTAAGGTTCTTTGCTCTGTACTTCAAAGTATACAGATATCACCCTTGCCCTTAAGAAGCCTATATAATCTAATAGAGGAGAAAAGCCATGCACACGCATAACTATAATATGAAATAGTACATGATGAGTACCTGTAAGTGGTACAAACAAAGGAATATAGGAACTCAAAAGAAGGAGCAGCTGGGGAGGTCAGCTTTCTGGAAAATGGAGCAATAAATCTAGACACTGGAGGAAGAATAGAATTGAAATGAAAGCAAATGTGGGATAGAGAGAGAAGGATATTCAGAAAAGCAAAATAGTGTGTTGAGAGGTTCTGGATCTGAGATCAAATCCTAGTTTTTCTACTTCCTAGCAATGTGATTAGGGGTAAATCATTTCATGCCTCAATTTCCTCATCTTCAAAATGGAGATAATAATACTTGTGCTGCTTTATAGTAATTATTATTATTATTACTCCAGTCAACCAGATGCATGGTTGTATCAATGTGACTGATCACTCCAATGATCCATGTCTGCCCATTCTGTACCACTCTCATCCATGTCCTTCCACAAGTTTGGTATAAGAAATCTAATAAGCATTCAAAGGACGTTGTCACAAGTTTTCTATTTATCTCAGGAAATAGCTATTGCTGTGATATTCCAGGCTTGAGGGAAAGCTAGTTATTGTGTACCTACCACTGTATCTAAAGGCATCATATCTCACCTGGTAGATGCCTATCCAAATTGCAGGCCTGGTGCCTAGAAGGAAAAAGCCAACTTCTAGAGATCTAGAGATCTATAACATTTTTGTGTGTCCTGGACCCACTAGACAGTCTGGTGAAGCCTATGGACTCTTTCTCAGAATCATGTTTTTAAATGCATAAAATAAGATACATTGGATTACAAAAGAAACCAGAGAGGGGCACAGGGCTAATGCTGACTCCTTCCTTTACTCCTCTCAAGAACTAAAGAGTCATTAATTTCCCTCCAAAAAGGAGAACAGTTTGATTCCTCCTTACTAAAAAGCAGGGACCCTGCTAGTGCTTCATCCATTCCTTTCCTCATCCCTTAACATTGGAGGCCCTAAACTAGAGGATAGGTGATCACTTTTCCTTGCTGGAAATAATGTTGAGGACCTTCTTTTTTTCTAGCAGTTTAACAGTTTATTTTTTTATTTAATTAATTAATATAGAACATTTTTCTATGGTTACATGATTCATGTTCTTTCCCTCCTATCCTCTTCCCGCCACCCCATTCAAAATTCCACTGGGTTTTACTTGTGTCATTGATCAAGACCTATTTCCATATTATTGATAATTGCACTAGGGTGATCGCTTTGAGTCTATATCCCCAATCATATCCCCTTCGACCCATGTGATCAAGCAGTTGTTTTTCTTCTGTGTTTCTACTCCCACAGTTCTTGAGGTATGACTTAGATGAACTGCCCCTAAGGCCCCTTCCCATTCAGAGATTCTGATTTAGTGAAAGATGGACTAGAATGGGCAAAGAATGGAGAGCAAAAGAAGAGTTAAGAGCCTGTTTCTGCAGCTTTGGTAACAGGTGACAAGTAGACTTAGCTTGATGGATAAAGCTTAGAGGATGGATGTTTTGGGAACTGATAGACATGTAAAGACTAAAGAGATTGTTCCTTCTCTTCCTCCTCCTCCCCCCATTCCCCTCCCACTCTCAATCTCTCTCTCTCTCTCTCTCTCTCTCTCTCTCTCTCTCTCTCACAATCTCTCTCTCTCTCTCTCTCTCTCTCTCTCTCTCTCTCTCTCTCTCTCTCTCTCTCTCTCTCTGTCTCTGTCTCTCTCTCTCTCTGTCTCTCTCATTGTTGTTCTGGGGATTCCATGGGTGTGGGGAGCTCCTGGTGAGGAATTTCTTCTCCAGGTCAGGTTGGCCCTTGCTTCACTTTTACAGAGTTGTTTGAGGTTGGTGAGAAGGGAGAAGGTCTTGACTGGGGTCACATAGCCAGTAAATATCCAGGATTTGGATTCAGATATTCTCCATACAGCCTCTCTATTGGTGAAGTTAAGATGGGGGGAAAATAGATACATTGAATATTTTTTTTAAAGGAGAGAAAAGTGAGGAGGGTCTCAACTAGGATTTTGGCTGTGTGATTGGAGGGGAATAAATGAATTATGGGAGCCCTAGATCCCAAAAGAAAGAGATCTTTCCATAGGCTCTCCTTTCTCCTCCCTCTTACTCCCCAGAATGAAATGGCTAGGAAATAGCCCAATTTAGCAATTTTTTTTAAAATTTCCAATGAGATTGCTTTTTTGCTTATTGATACTAAGTATCTGTTCTAAGGCAGAAGGGATTAAGTGACTTGCCCAGGGTCACACAACTAGAAAATATTTGAGGCCAAATCTGAACTCAGGTCTTCCTGACACCAAGCCTGGTATTTTATCTATTGTACTACCTAGCTGCCCCTGAAAGACTGTGTTTTTTTTTTTCCTTAAACCCTTAAATTCTGTCTTGGAATCAATACTAAATATTGGTTAGAGTTAGGTAATTGGGATTAAGTGACTTGCCCAGGGTCACACAACTAGAAAATATTTGAGGCCAAATCTGAACTCAGGTCTTCCTGACACCAAGCCTGGTATTTTATCTATTGTACTACCTAGCTGCCCCTGAAAGACTGTGTTTTTTTTTCCCTTAAACCCTTAAATTCTGTCTTGGAATCAATACTAAATATTGGCTAGGGTTAGGTAATTGGGGTTAAGTGACTTGCCCAGGGTCGTATAGCTAGAAAGTGTCTGAGGTCGGTTTTGAATCCCGGACCTCCTGTCTTCAGATCTGGCTATCAGTCCACTAAGCCATCTATTGGCACCCCCTGCTCTTCCCAAAGATTGTTTTTATATCACCTCCATTTTTCAATATTCCTTCATCATGGCCTAGCTTGGGAATTATAGCTGTACTCCATTTGATTTTGATTTTTTTCCATCAAGTACTCACTGATTGTAAGATACTGTGCTTGGTGCTGGGCACACAAAAGTAAGGTGCAATAGTAGAACCTGCCTTTAAGGAGTTTACAAGCTAACAGAGGGGGAAATGGGCAAAAAGGGAAAAAAATCCAGAAATTTGAGGGAGGGATGGAGGTGAGTTTCAGGGAAAGGTAACATCTGAGTCAGGCTTCAAAGGGAGGGAGGGACAGCTGGGTGCCTTAGTAGACAGATTTCAGATCTAGAAGCAGGAGGTTCTAGGTTCATATCTTGACTCAGATATTTTCTAGCTGTGTGACCCAGGGCAAGTCACTTAACCCCAATTGTCTAGTCCTTACCATTCTTCTGCCTTGGAACCAATACTTAGTATTAGATTCTAAGGCAGAAGATTAAAAAAATTTTTTTAATTAAGAAAAGGAGGGAATTCAACAGATAAAGAGATAAAGAAGTAAGTGTCCATTTTCAACTCCAAAAGTGGATAGAATTTTTTTTAAAACCCTTACCTTCCATCTTGGAGTCAATACTGTGTATTGGCTCCAAGGTAGAGGAGTGGTAAGAATTAGGCAATGGGGGTTAAGTGACTTGCCCAGGGTCACACAGCTGGGAAGTGGCTGAGGCCAGATTTGAACCTAGGACCTCCCGTCTCTAGGCCTGGTTCTCAATCCACTGAGCTACCCAGCTGCCCCCCCAAAGGTGGATAGAATGAGCCAAATTATGTAGAAAGCAAGAGCAGGATGAGAACAGAGGATGGAGAATAGTTCAATTTATATTTTGGAGAAGTGATGGGGAAGCATGTCTCTTGCTCCTTAGTAGAGGATTCTAGGATTCTTCCATTCTAGGTGTGGAGTGACACATTTTCATCCATAGCTTCTACACTTTTTTTGGTAAGAGCAGGTAAGTGGTATAGGGGATAGAAGGCTGGGCCTGGAGTGAGGGAGACTCATCTTCCTAAGCTCAAATCTGCTCTCAGATACTTCCTAGATGAGGGACTCTGGGCAAGTCACATTGCCCTGTTTCCCTCAGTTTCCTCATTTGTAACATGAGCTGGAGAAGGAAATGGCAAAACCACTCCTCTATCTTTGCCAAGAAAACTCCAAGTGGGAACAAGAAGAAACAGACAAGACTGAAAACAATTGAGCAACACTTTTCTGTTGCTGTTACAAAGATGACTCCTACTGGCCTGAGAACAGTTCAGTTTAGCTGGAATTGTTATTCCATTCAAGGGAATAATAATGGGAGGGATCCTTAAGTTGTTGGGTTGTTTGTTTTTAACTATTCCTAGTGCATGTTAGGCCCTGTCCTAGGTACTGACAATACAAGACAAAATGGAAAGCAGTCTCTGCCTTCAAGAAGCTCACAGTTTAGCAGGGAAAGCAACTTGTACCTATCAAGATATATACAGACTAGAAGATTATTTTGAAGGAAGGGCACCAACAGCTGGGAACATCAGGAAAGGCTTCTTATAAGAGGGTAGAGCTTTAGCTAAGGCTTGAAAGAAGCAGTAGGGATTCTAGCTGCCTCATAGAGGGCCTCAAATGGAAGGATCAAACCTTTGTATTTTACTTGGTAGGCAATGGGAAGCCACCAAAGGCTTTGGAGGAGGGCTATAATATGATCCTAGCAGTACTTACATGAGAAAAGATTGTGTGGGAGGCAATGTAGATAAATTATATTTATATATCATATAATATATATTATAAAAATAAATGAAGATAAATTAGTAAGGAAAAAAGGTTGGAGGTAGGGGGACCATCTAGGAAATAGTAGTCTAAACAAGAAAGCATGAGAATATTTAAGACCTAGGGTGGGTTCTGGGAGAATGGAAAAAAGAACTGGATGCGAGATAACGCCAAGATAGGAATGACCCTTCTCAGCAGCTCACTAGATGTAAAGGTGGAGGGAGAAAAAAGAGTGAGTCCAAAGATGATTCCAAGGTTGTAAATCTAGATAAGTGGAAGGATGACAGTGCTGTGGGCAGGGGTCCAGCCTCTCTCACAATTCCAGGGTTCCCGACAGGTGGCGAACGATCAGTCAAGAAAAATAGCAAATGGAAGACAGCTTAATCATTACAGCTATGGGACTGCTTTGAATCTGATAGACTGCTCCACCATTTCCATGTCTGGTTTTTATTTTTATACCCATTTTCTTGGCACACAGATGTATTACCTAACACACATGTTCAAAGAGAGATAATTAGAAAAGTGATACATTAACTTTTAACAAATCACTTGATTAACATTCTATATTCTTATATTGTGATTACAGACAGCATACAAGATAAATGATTTCATCACAGATGGCTTAATTTTCTCATTGCCCTGTGAGGAGTTTTAAGCTTACAAACAATCAAGGAAAATTACTTATTTCTTTTAATAAAATGGAATAATTAATCAGCAGTTATTAAAAGACAATTCAACAATCATATCATTGACGTTGAGGGGTACTGGGAACACAATTCAAATTTAGACTGGTCATTTTTCAGGGTTCTAGGGAGTTTTTGAATTACTGATTTGTGTAATTGAGTCACTGAGGCATACTGAATTTTGATGTACTTATTGTGTACATCAGTTATTGTGTGGGCCTCTATGATCGATTTGTGTGCCAGCTTCATGAGAATAGGTTTCTGTGAGTAGGAAAGTTCTTGGGCTTGGCCTGTAGCTGCGGTTTTGCTGAGAATTATGTACCTAAGTAAAAGTTAACCCATGATGGTCTTTTCGGGATTGGGTTTAAGGATCTGATCTCTTGGTGATGTTTTAAAGAATTAGGGTACAGGTGTTTTGCTCTTGCATTATTTCTTTTGAGACTAGGGGGAATAATAATCATATCAATTCCATAGGGTAAGGGGCATTGATGAAAGAGGTCCTGTAAAGGGGGACTAGGTGGGTGATCACATCTCACCAAGGACCACTCTGTGGTCTCCCCAGTTACCATGCGTGACTCTGTTAAAGTGTCATGGACTGATGGCTCCCAGCATGACAGTATCCTTAACAGTATTAGAGGAGTTAGAAGGAGATACCAGTAGAAGAAAAAAGAGGGTGAGCTTAGCTCTAGACATGCCGAGTTCAAAGTCTCAGCAGAATATTCATCTGGAGGCCCTCAATACCTAGTTGGAAGGGTGTCATTATCACTGGAGAATTAGGGAGATTCGAGATGGAAATATGGACTGGACAAGTCATCTGATTAGAAGTTAGAGTTGAAGCCATGATAGTGTATATATTCATCAAGGGGAGAGTAAAAGAAAGCAGGTCTAGGATAGAATCTTGTTGGAAAAGGTGAAGCCTCAGCTTTTGACCATTTCCAGAGTTTCTCAAGAATCTTCCATAGCATGAAAATAAAACTCATTTTGGTCTGTTCTAACCTTGAATCCAATCTCAATTCCTAACCTTGAACCCTGTCTCATCTATCCCAGGGGCTGGAAACACCACCAAGGGAAACCTGAAAGATGTTCTCTCTTATCCCAATGATTTCGACTGTGTCCACCAGGCCCTGAAGAATCTTTCATCCAGTGGCTTTGTCTCAGCCTCTCAGATCTTCCACAGCCCTGGTGAGAAGCCATTGACAAGGGTAAAGGAGTCAGCTGCTCCTCATTGCTGAGGAAAGCTCTAAGAGTGCTCATCTGTATCTGACAAGTGCCTGCCATTGGTCCAAAATAGATTTTGAAATTCCAAATGGTGGGAAAGATGGGGAGGTGGAGGAAACATGATAAAAATCAATAAACCTGAGTATAGGACTTTTGTAGAACTATGTATGACATGAATCATTGAATGAAAAAGCATTTATTGAGTGCTTCCATAGTGTTAAGAACCATTGAATCACTTTTAAGGAACTTACATTATAATGGTGGGCTTTAACACATATAAGGCAGTGGTGGTTAGGGGAGGATGTTTTTGCCTGCCTTTCTGAAGCAAGAGGAGGAAGGGCCAGGAGCCAGGTACAAACCACAGCATAGCTAGAAGATAGATAAGGAGAAGCACGATTTGATGCCAGCTAGATAGTGTGAGTTGTCATCGATCGAGGCCCCAGGAATCTAGCCTCAGACCCTTCCTAGCTGTGTGACCCTGGGCAAGTCACTTAACCCCCATTGCCTAGCCCTTACTGCTCTTCTGCTTTGAAACCAATACACTATATTGATTCTGAGTTGGAAGGTAAGGTTTATTTTTCTTAGATCATGGTCCCCAAAAGGGAGGTCCAGAGCTGAGTGGCTTAGCTCCCCTAGGATGTGATTTCTGGCCATCCAATTTGTAGGTTACTATGACAGCATCAGCCTAGCAAGGCAAGAAGATTACCAAGGAGGAAGCATGCTCTTGGCATACGTTAGGAAGTCTGGGTGTGGGCCCAAGGGAGTGGAAAATCAGAGAAGAAGCAGCTATGTTGGGTTGTGCACTAGACTGAGAATTAGGAGGTCTTACAATCCAAACTTTGCAGCTTTGATGAAGCATGAAGTCAACACAAAGTTTGGGGGTGTGACTGGACATAGGAATAAAGGAATATGGATATTCCTTTGGAATATGGATATGGACTGGATAGGAATAAAGAGGGAAGGTTGAACTTGGATTGAGGAAGACCTCCATTAAGATACTTCATGGAATTCTTTTCCCTGAGCTTCAAATTCCTCATTGATAAGGAGGAAATAAGATGATGATGATGATGATGATTTTCCTCTACTCCTAACTGATTCACTCTGGCAAACACCCTGGACCTCAGTTTCCTCAATGCTCAAATGAAAGGGTTAGACTAAAGTGCCTCACCAGCTTTTCTGATTCTCTAGAATATGAAAAAGGAAAGCTGGGCTTGGCATGTGTTCAGCTAAGGGCTACCCTAGCAGTAGGACTGAGGAAGTTCCCTCTTCTTTTCTCATCATGGCCTGCCATTGTCATTGTCATTCTCCCAGGCTTGGCTCTAAAGGAGACCTTTGTGAATGCCTCCCAGACCCTGTATGGCAGCCAGCCTATGGTTCTGAACAGTGACAATGCAGCAAACTTGGCCCTGATCAATTCATGGGTAGCCAACCAGACCAATAACAAGATCACCAACTTCCTGAAGAACCTGCCATCAGACATCAGTCTTGTCCTCCTCAATACTATCTACCTTCAAGGTAAGAGATCTCCAGATGTGAGAAGAATCCATGTAAAACTCTCAATCCATTTCAAAGCATGGTTTAACAGCAGCTAGTGCTGTTGGAGTCCATAAGACGCCACATTAACACCCTGGATGGGTTGCTGGGCAGGGATTCAAAAAGATCTAGCTTTAAATACTTCCTCTGACACTTTAGAGTTGCTTATTATCTCTAGTCACAAATGGGTAGAAATCTGAATTTGTGGGAGAGTTCCCACACCAAAAGTTCTCTATGCAGAACAACATCCTAGAATCTTTGTATCTTTTTTTATAACCTTATGTGGCTGGTTCTCTGAAAGTTTGGGACAAAGTGTAGCCCTAAAGACAGCCTCTTCCTATCCTAGAACTTCCCCTTTTCCACAGGTCCTTCCTCCCCTCAAGATTTGCCACACTCTGCCTCAGCGCTGATGGCTTACTCACTACCAAAACCTCCAGAAAGCCTCAAAGTTACCTCTTCTCCCAGAGGCGGCTGGGTATGGTGCAATAGCATGAGATTTGAAGTGAGGAGATTTGGTCAGCTCTTTGACTTGTTAGCAGTATAACTATGAGCAAGTCACTCTATCTCTGAACCTCAGTTTCCCCATCTTTAAATTTCAGTCCTTTGGTAGAACCATGATCTCAATGATATGGCATTTAGAAAGTTGAAAGTGGGATACAGAGGTGAGCTATTAGTAAGCGTTTCTCCAGCACAAAGTCCACATCTTTCTGTCTCTGTCCTCCCACTCTTTCTCTTTTTTCCTTTAGCCAAATGGAAGATAATGTTTGATCCCAAAAAATCTCTCCAGGAGTCGTTTTACCTAAAATCCTCCAAGGTGAAGGTGCCCATGATGAAGAGTGAGAAGTATCCTGTGACCCATTTCACAGATCCCAACTTGAAAGCCAGGGTGAGAACATAAGGTCTTGCAACCGGCCATTTTAACCCTCCACTTACCTCCCTGAAGTCCTTTCTGTATTTCCTGTTTTCATAGACATGGAGGGATCTTTCTCCTCCAACCACTTTCTCTCCAGGGCCCTGGTGACTCTGTCAGTTGCTCTATGGTCACAGAGATAGTCAGGGCTGGAAACTAGATCAAACCCAGATCTTTTGATGCCAAGGCCAAATCTCTTTCCACCTACCCAACACTGCCCACACATGGGGCAACAGTTAAAGTATGAGAGAGCAGCTGTGTATGATTAAGTGCTGGCACAGGAAGAAGTAGCCTCCAAGTGCAGAAGAGGGGCTCTGGGGAAAGAGAGAGCAATGGCAATGGGGGGACCTTCTAAGAGGAGGGGACATCACAGGTGAGTTCTAAAGGATAACCAAGAATGATGCTCAAAAGTAAGCGTTGGTAAATGGTTGTTGCTCCTGTGAAGTGAGAGAAGCTGCTGCTTGGTGTTCTGGCTTGTCCACCTGATTCAAGCACACACCCACCATCTCTGGTTTTCTGCACCTCCAGCCAGGGTGTTTCAGGCTCATATAAACCTTTGAAGGTTTACAAAGCATTTTCCTCACTACAACCCAGAAAGGTCACTGAGGTACTAGTAACATTATCCCCATTTTACAGATGAGGAAATTAAGGCTTGCCCAGGTCAAACAATTAATTAATGCCAGGAAAAGGACTCAAACCCAGACCCTACTGCCTCTAGATTCCATGTGTTATGTTACCTTGCCTCTTTAGCCCACCAAATATTTGCCTGAGTTCTCATTGTCAACATGCTACCACTCATCCTGAGGATCCCCTTATTCTTCTCCCAGAATTCCTCAGGAGTCTCCAAGTTAATGCTTGCCATCACCTGAGGAACATCCGTCCATTGGGGGTCAAAAGATCAAAATCTTCTCTCTGACATTTGCATGACCTGTGGGAAATCACTTAATCCATGAACCTCAGTTTCTTTATCTGGAAAATGGGAGAATTGTACTAGATGGACTCTGAGGTCCCTCCCAGATCTTGCTTTCTCATCTATAACCCTGTAGCTCACGAGGCAAATGTGAGTGCACAGCAGGGATACTCTGAGATCTCACTAGCAATGGGAAGGCTGAAGGGCCATATCTCTGCCTCCCCAGGTTGGTCTTCTGCAGCTCTCCAATGACCTGAGCTTGGTGATCCTGTTGCCTCGGCACTTTGGCCTTCAGCTTGCTGAGGTAGAACTGAAACTCCACAACCCAGTCTTCAGTGCCATCATGGAGAAGCTAGGGAAAATCAAGAGTTATTCAACTCTGCTGTCTTTGCCTCGACTCAAGGTGAACACCAGCCAGGACCTGCTGGAGATCTTGGAGAAGATGGGTAAGCTTGGTGACCTCATTATGTTTGCTCAGAGTGGCGTGGGAATGGGAATGACAAGGGACCAAAGAATGCCTACCCATCCAGATAGACCTCAAGACTCTCCTAAATGCTTTTTATGCCCATTATCTCATTGGACCCTCACCACAATTCCCTGAAATGGCTAGCATGGCATTGTGGAGAGGGCAATGGGATTGAAGTCAGAAAGACCTGGGTTCAAATTCTGCCTCAGGTACTAACTCTATGGCCCTGGACCAGTAACTTCCTTGTATCCTACTTTCCTCAACTATAAAATGAGCATTGGACTCTGTGACTTCCAAGGTCTCTTCTAACTCTAGATCTCTGATCTGCTGATGCCATTTTATAGGTGAGGAAGTTGAAGCTTCAAATTCAGTGACATGTTCAAGATCATCCAGCTTATTAGTGCCAGAACCAAGTCTAGAATCTATGGCTCTTAGTTCCTCATGCCAGGGTTCTTTCCATTTCACTGTGCTGGAGAAACTGGGTGGGAAGGATAGATGCAGGATTATGCAAAAGCATGATCCATGGGAGAAATGAGGAGGGTCTGTGAAAGCAGAGAGAACCAGAGGAAGCTGAAAAATGTATGAAAATAGAAACAGCAAGATTTGGCAATTGATTGGATGTAAAGGTAAGAGAGAGGGAGGTTGAAGGAATTGCAAACCTTGGAGAATAGGAGTATGAGGGAGCTCATTGGCAGAAATAGAAAATTTTGGAAGGGGGATGAGTTTGGGGGAAAGATACAATGAGTTGTATTTTAAACATGTTGAAGGAAGTAGCTGTGGCTTAGTGGTTAAGAACACTGGGTGTGGAGGTGAGAAGACCTGAGTTCAAATCCATCCTCAGGTACTTCCTAATTGTGTGATCCTGGACAAGACACTTAATCTCTGCCTGACAAAATGTTCTACTGGATCCACTGGAGATGGAAATGGCAAACCACTCCATCATCCTTATGGAAAAAAAAAAACCCTTGAATAGTGTAATAACTAAATTAGATTTTGACTCAATAGGAGAGTTATAAAAGTGGTCGCCATTTATAAAATATTAGCCCCTAAGTCAAAATGACTGTTAGCTGCTTTTTTTTACAACAAAGTAGAGATAGTGAAAATGGGAAAAAAGGAAGGAGACAAAGCCTGTTCTAGCCTATCAGTCCTAAGTGCTGCTCCAGTGAACCCAGCAGGGGCTTCCCCAAGTCCTAATCTCCATGTGGATTTCCCAATAGTCCTCAGCCAGAAGTGCACCAATGCAGCCTCTTCCTTTAACCTGAGTCACTCACCCAGCAAGTCTCTCCAGCATAGGAAGCTCCAGTCTTCTGAGAGTCTTCCTCCAGCCCTGCTCACCTATGTAGAGTGAATCCCAGAATGCTCAGGCTAGCCTTTTTTTAAAGTAGTTTTCTCCACCTCACTTCCTGTTGCTCCCCCCACTTCACAGGAACCAATCATAGTCTCTCAATTTGCCTAGCACTGCCCAGGAGTGGGACAGTGCTGGTGGCCTTTGGAGGTGTGTGTGAGTTGTGAACTCTCTTACTTAATGGTTAGCTAGGTGCTAAAGAGGGGTGCTTTAAATTCTTGATTTGATTAACTAAAAATAGACAAAGGGAGAGTTAATTCTATCTTCACAATAGCTGTGGCCCATGGGGTCACAAAGAGTTGGGCATGACTTCATATCTCACATAAGCCACTGAGTTTGGAATGTCTAATAGGCAATTGGAAATGCATGAGTGGAACTCAAGGAAAAAAGTAGAGCTGGATATAGAGAATCATATGCATGGAAATAAAAATTAAACCCATGAGAGAGTTGATGAGGTCATCAGGAATGATGGAGAGGGAGAAAAGAATAAGTCTTAGGACAGAGTGTTGGGGTACACCCGCAGTTGTGGGACTTGCTTCGCGATAAGCCAGCAAAATAAACTGAGAAAGAAGGATCAAACAGGAATCCTGAGAGAGAGAAGGATCACAAAAACCCAGGAAGAAAAAGTCCAGGCGAACAAGGTGGTCAACAGTGTCAAATACAGAAGATTAAGAAGGATGATTAGGGATAGCTAAGTGGCCCAGAGATGAGAGGTCCTGGGTTCAAATGTGGCCTCAGACACATCTTAGCTGAATAACCCTGGGCAAGTCACTTAATCACAATTGCCTAGTTATTACTGCTCTTTTGCCTTGGAACTGATATTTAATATCCTATCCTAAAACAGAAGATAATACTTTAATAAAAGAAGAACAAGAACAAAAAGAACCAAGAAAAGAACATTGGGCTTAGTCACTAAGCCATCAATAAAGAGATTATTTCATTTGAGTGCATCATTTTACAAAGGGTTAAGGAGGTGAGTAGGAGGAGAGGAAGTGAAGGCAAGAAATAGAGAGCTCTTGTTCTAAGCATTTTGCCAAGGAAGGAAGGAAAGAATAGCAGGATATAGTGAAGACTTTTTTTTTTCTGGATAGAGGGGCCATGAGAATGTTTATAGACTTAAGGGGAGGAGCCACAGTGACAGAAGGGAGGGAGGACAAGATGCTGGAAGTGAGATATATTAAAAGAGGAGGACACAGCATATACAACAGACAGATACTTATTAAATGCCAACTGTGTACAGATCACCCCCTCCCACTCCTGGATGCTGAAGAAGACACAAAATTTAGATAAAGGCTTTGTCCTCAAGTCTAGGAGGCGTGTGACATGTGTATAGATGACTAGAAAACACAGTATTCTGTTGGATTTTTTTTTAATCCTTACCTTCTATTTTAGAATAGCTCCTAAGCATCCATTCCAAGGCAAAAGAGTGGTAAAGATTAGGCACTGGGGTTAAGTGACTTGTCCAGGATCACATAACTAGGAAGCAACTGAGGCCATATTTGAACCCAGGACCTCTTGTTTCCAGGCCTGGCTCTCTTCACTTAGCCACCTAGCTTTCAGTTCAACACAATATTTCTAAAGTGAAATAAGTTATCAATCATGAGCATTTATTTTATTTTTTTAAACCCTTACCTTCCATCTTTAAATCAATACTATGTATTTGTTCTAAGACAGAAGAGGGATGAGGACTAGGCAATGAGGGTTAAGTGACTTGCCCAGGGTCACACAGCTAGGAAGGGTCTGAGAACAGATTTGAACCCAGGACCTCCCATCTCTAGGCCTGGCTCTCCATCCACTGAGCCACCCAGCTGCCCCCAATCATGAGCATTTATTAAGCCCTTACAATATGCCAGATATTATGCATTTTGGACACTGGGAATAGAAATCCCCCCCAAAAATGAAACACTCTCTATATTTTTTTTCTTCTTTACTTTTAAATTGAGAGGCAGAAGGAAGAAAACAAGCATTAGTAAGTACCAGGCACTGAACTAAGTGCTTTTACAAATATTTTCTCACTTAAAATGGGTAGGACATTTTTACATTTATTTTTGACATTTTTATTTAATTAGTTCATTTAGAATATTTTTCCATTGTTACAAGACTCATGTTCTTTCCCAGAACATTTTTAAAAGGTGCTTTGTTAATTGAAATTTTAAATAAAGTAGAAGAGAAAAACATAATTCCTACTGTCAAGGATCTAGTCTATATTCTAAGAAAGTGTTATGTGGGGGGCAGCTAGGTGGCTCAATGGATTGAAAGCCAGAACTAGAGATTGAAGGTCCTGGGTTCAAATGTGCTCTCAGATACATCTTAGCTGAGTGTGACCCTGGGCAAGTCACATAACCCTCATTGCCTAGTCCTTATCTCTCTTCTGCCTTAGAACCAATACCCAGTATTGATTCTAAGACGGAAGGTAAGGGTTAAAAAAAAAAGAATATAAAAGGGAAGGAGGTGGAATGGCAGGTTCTGGGGCAGAGAGCAGGCCAGGGAGACTGGAATGTAGAGCATGAAAATGAAGCTGGAGATTGAGGTTAGAGGACCGCTTGATGAGCTCATTTCTGGGGTAGAGAAGTGGGAATGCCTCGATGACTTCATGCAGAGCCTGTTTCCCATCCATGGTAGCGCAGGACAGGACTGGGGGTGCCTCTGGGTCTCCCACCTGTCCCTGACCCTGACTTTCTCTCCCTTGGAATCTTGGACCCAGACTTCTTTCCCTATGACCTCAACTTATGCGGGCTGACCGATGACCTCGACGTTCAGGTGTCCGGTGCCCATCACCAGACCGTGCTGGAGCTGAATGAAGCCGGAGTAGAGGCATCGGCAGCCTCCAGCCTCTCCCTAGCACGCAGCATGCCCATCTTCGAGGTGAATCAGCCTTTCATCTTCCTGCTGTGGCACCAGAAATACAAGTTCCCTATCTTCATGGGGCGCATATACGATCCTAGGATCTGAGCTTTGGGGGGCCACTGGCGGGACCCCCCAGCCTTCATCGCCACCTTCCAAGGCTACAGAACTCCAGAGGCCAGTCCACACCACCACCTTTCTTTCCCTGCTTCCCATCTTCAAGTAGTGGACGTGGGGGCCTGGGCACTGCCCAGCAACTCTTTCAATCCTCGCCCACTCCTTCACCTTCCTTCCTACCTTTGAGGGCCCCATCGAGCCCAGCTTTTACAAATAAATTCGGCCAGGCAAACACTTTTCTGAGTCTTATTTATCGCCATCAGGGTCTGTGGGAGGAATTACCGGGATGACTGATGTTAACCATGATTCCCTGATTATAGTTTTTGAGCTGGAAGAGACCTTAGAGACCCTCTCATCAAAAAAGCCTCTCCTGGGGTGAAAGGACCTCCCAGGAGTCTGTGGATAGACTTCAACCCACCTGGAAACTTGGAGAAGAAAAACAATTATCTTTATTTTCACTCTAGCTAAAAGTTAGTATTTCCTTCCATTATGATTCTTAAAAATAGATGTAAGGGGCAGCTGGGTGGACCGGTGGTTAGAGATCCAGGCCTAGAGATGGGAGGTCCTAGGGTCCAATCTGACCTTGCTGTGTGATCCTGGGCAAGTCACTTAACCCCCATTGCCTAGCTCTTACCACTCTTCTGCCTTAGAACCAATACACAGTACTGATTCTTAGAAGGTAAGGGTTTTAAATATATGATTATGTAGTATTCTGAGAAGGAATCCATAGATTGCATCAGCCTGCCAAATAAGGTCCTTCACTCACACAAAAAACACCTTACAAATATTATCCCATTATCTTCCATTTTACAGTAAAAAAATTTTTTTTAAATCAGAGGTTAAATGACTTGCCCAGGGTCACACAGCTACAAAATGTGGAGGTTGGATTTCAATTCAAGTCTTCTTGATTCCAAGCCTAGATCCACAGCATCCCCTACCTGCTTTAGTATGTTAAGCATGAACAAAAAAGTGGAGAGCCCTGATCTTGTCTAAGCCCTTCATTTTACAGATGAGGAAACTGAGGCCCAGTAGGGCTAAGGGACTTGCCCCAAATCATATGGGAATGAAAAAGCAACTCCCAGACTTGGGCTTTTTCCACACAATTATTCTTCCTGTTAGGGTAGCAAACACTTATGTCATATTTTAAGGTTGATGAAACATTTTCCCTTTGTTAATTCTCACAACAGCCCTGTGTGTAAGTGCTATCATTGATCCTCATTTTACAGATATGGAAGCTTTAGAATCTTAGCTGAGCCTCACAATAAACTCGTGAAGCTGGTGTCATTATCTCCATTTTACAGATGAAGAAACTGAGGCTGAAACAGGGAAAGTGACTCACCCAGGGTCACATTGCTCATCAGTATATGGGAAAGGATTTGAACTTAGGTCCTACTGACCCTAAACCCAGGGATCTGTCCATCACACCATCTAACTTGGGGGATGGGGGTGAATTAATAGTCTAGATAATAAGGTGCTTGGGCTGATTCCTGAGACAGGGGATCCCAAGAAGCCTGCTTGCTGATTGACAGCCTCCAGCAGCTCTCTCAAGCTGAGAATCCTGTTTTCTCCTCCCTGAGGTCCCTGTGGCTGCTCTTGTCCAGCCTGATTTCCCCTTTGCTCCTCTCTCTTAGTCCTCAAAGTCTCTAAATCTCTTCCCTTCCACTCTTATCTTCCAGTGTTTGCCTTTCTCTTATCTCTGGTATTGTATTTAGGCTTCTCTTATCTTTGAATATCACTTTCTCATTGCTTCGACCTCCAGGTGCTTCTCTCTACACTCACTCTCCCTTGCTCCTGGCCAGGCATACTCACACCCCTGCTGGTCAGCGTTTTCAACTCCAGCTCTTCCTGTACTCTCTGGATCAGGGGATTTGGAGTAGAGCCTCTGGTTGGGTCGATGAGAAAACTGAGGCATTGTCAGTGCCTAAGCTGGGATTCAAATCTAAATCATCTACTCCCAATTCAGTCTCTTTACATGATCCTATGATGCCTGTTCTAGAGCATTGAATGTTAGTGCTAGAAGGAGCCCTAACTGAGATGGAGTAGGAAAAGGAAAAGAAAAAAAAGCAGATTATTAAGCAATTATTATGTGCCAGGCACTATGCTAAGCACTTTACAAATATTATCTCATTACAGCCCATTTTACAGTGGAGAAAACTGAGTGAGAGGCTAAGGGACTTCCCCAGTTACCCAGCTACAAAGTGTGGAGGTCAGATTTGAATTCAGGTCTTCCTGACTCCACTGTGCCATCTACCTGCCTTGGGACATAGAGCATGGAATATTAGAGTCAGAGCAGGACTTTATTGATTAGAAACAAAGCCACTTGCCTATACATCTTCTTCTTCTTCTTGCTCCCTCAACCCAAAAGATGCCACATCTGGGCTCTGAGGTATGGCTACTCCAACACAGACACAATATGAAGGCACCATGGACACCAACCAATATCGGGAATTGTGGATTCCAATTTCTCAAACATCTAACCCCCACCAAAGGGACCCCCTGATTGATGGCCTCTGGGGGCTCAGAGAAGTCCTTCATCCTCCTGTTAGAACTGACTGTTTCCTGGTCCTTCTATGGTGGTGCACCTTGGTGCAAAAGAACTGGAAATCCATCTGAGAAGTCCTATTTTCTGTCACCCTGGGTGATGTATGCCTCTATAAAGAATTAAGACATTAGCTCCAAATTGAATATAGGGGTGCAGAGGAGCCTTCTGGCTTCTGGAATGGGACAAGAAGGAAGAAGAAATATTGCCTGAGATTCTGAGATGGTTTGGGGGCAGTCAAGGAACCTCAGGCAGTTTATCTGTGCATGGATTTAGAGCTGGAAAGGACTCATTTTATGCATAGATGAAACCAAGAAAAAAGGGGGGGCAGTAACTTGTCTAACATCATGCAAAAAGCAAATAGAAGAGGTAGGATTTAAACCCAGACTTTTAAAAGATTTTTTTTCAATTAAGAAAAATTTAGGGGTATCACTGGGTGGCTCAATGGATTGAGAGCCAAGATTAGAGATGGGAGGTGCTAGGTTCAAATCCAGCCTCAGACATTTCCTAGCTGTGTGACCCTGGGCAAGTCACTTAACCCCCATTTCCTAGCCCTTGCCACTCATCTGTCTTAGAACTGATTCAAAAACAGAAGGTAAGGGTTTATATATATTTCTGTAACCCCGAGACTACCCCCATCTATTAAGAGGTGAATAGAATGCTTCAACTTCAGTCCCCTGGAATCATGGCTGGCAGCCATTGCATTGATCAGAGTTCTTAAATCTTTCATAGTAAACCCAGGTCTCTCCATACCAGATTTCACTTTCTTTCCATAGCAACAAAAGCACAGACGAGTCGCAAACAGATCCTGCAATGAGGGAAGCTATTCCCACCATATCAGAAGATTCATATGGAAAAAAGCCACTTTAGTAATGTCCATTTATATTGCATCGAAATAAACGAGCCCAATATAAGATGGGGAGAGCAGGTACAGAGTAGAAATCAGATTGGAAAATTATGAAGCCTCAAAAACTGATCAGTGTCAGGTCGATGTGGGTAGGTTAGCATAGAAATGCCAAGAACAAGCTTGAGACCATGGGCATAACTTATTCCCTTAAAATTAAAAAAAAAAAAAAGACTCCCAGGACTGATGGGAACAAAAAGCCTTCTCCAGACGGGGATGAAATATCAAGCCTGCTTCCTAGAGGGCTGATTGTCAGAAGAGCCACTAATGATAAGAAGAGTCCCAGAAAAAAAGAAAGAAGAAAAGAAAGATCCCAAGCCATTGGGGAAGAGTTTCTAGAAGGATCAGATATTAAGCCTCCCTAGACTAAGGGAAGAGAACAATAACCAGAACTGAGGGGAAAGTCCAGAGGTCCGAAGAGCCCTATTTGGGAAACCAATACAAATCACCACGTGAAAAAGGGGTCCATGTAGTCTGACTCCTTTTTACAAGTGAGTAAACTGAGGACTGGGGGGGGGGGGGGGGGGGAATGTAATAAATTGTCCAAGATCATCCCACCTAGTAAGCAGCAGGAGAAGAATTTAAATTCAGGTCTCAGTGCTCACATCTGGAGCTCTCAGTTAGGAAAGGTGCTGAGCTAGCAGACATTAGCCACCAGGCTAGACAGAGAAGAGAAGGAAAAGAACAGGCACTCAGACAAAATGAGCTAGGTTGTTCTACCTGGTGGGGAATAGTTAACAGAAAGCTGGGGGGGGGGGCAGGGCAGTTCTTTAAGAAGCATCATGGAAGGGATGAGGGAAACAACCTTCCTGAAGAACTGGGGGAAACAGAAGCATCGCCCCAAACAGGAAGCAACTATTATGGCAGAGGTTCTGACCTAAGGATACTCATGGTATAAGGCTAGAGGCCCTTGGACATGTACACAAGCTCCTCCAGAAAATCCCTGTCATCATCCTGCACATGGGTCCCACACAGGCTGAACATATTGTTACCATTCTAAAGGGGGGGGGGGAATCCCTAATACCTGGTCATCAGAGCTGTAACTAGGATAAGGCAGTCAGAGATTTGCCCTAGAGTTTGCTAACTCAGTGAAGGGTGGGAGGCATCTCTTCACTGGTCCAGAGACTATCCTTAAACTCATTGTCCTATATAGTCCTACACCTTCAGAGGGGTTGGAGAAAGAGAGAAGGTAGACCCTAGAAAAAGAAGAGAAAGTGGGAGCTAGGTCTTGACTGGCTTCGTTGATAAGAGAGAAGGGATATGGTCCAACTCCTATCTATGAATATAAAATTGTACTCATCACTGCCTCATACTTCCCGAATTATTTTTGTCCTCAGAAGGGGAAAAAATACTACTCGTAGTTCAGCTGGCAATATCTAGGTCCTTTGTCCCTGGAGGAAGATGTGAATAACTAACATAAGACAGATACCCAAGACACCCTTAGAGGCATCTGTGCTCTGGGACAAAGGTCCTCTCCCCTTATTAAAATCTTCCTCCTGCTTTGAATTTCCTCTATGGGAAGAGTTTGCTCCAGAATCTGTCCAGACAAACTCCAGGGCTCCTTTTTTGAGAGACCTCAGCTCCTCAACCCCTTCTTTCTGGACTCTTCTTACCAGATATGCAGACCACAGAGCATCAATTGAAAGTCACTCAAGGGACAGTGAGGTAGCACAAAGTCTGAAGTAGGGAAGGACTGGATTCAAATCTGGCCTCAGGCACTTCCTAGCTGTGGGACCCTGGGCAAGTCACTTAACCCCAATTGTCTAGCCCTTACTACTGCTCTTCTGCCTTGGAACCAATAATGAGAGAGAGAGAGAGAGAGAGAGAGAGAGAGAGAGAGAGAGAGAGAGAGAGAGAGAGAGAGAGAGAGAGAGAGAGAGAGAGAGAGAGAGACAGAGAGAGAGAGACAGAGAGAGAGAGACAGAGAGACAGAGAGAGAGACAGAGAGACAGAGAGAGAGACAGAGACAGAGAGAGAGAGAGAGAGAGAGAGAGAAGAAGAAGAAGAAGAAGAAGAAGAAGAAGAAGAAGAAGAAGAAGAAGAAGAAGAAGAAGAAGAAGAAGAAGAAGAAGAAGAAGAAGAAGAAGAAGAAGAAGAAGAAGAAGAAGAAGAAGAAGAAGAAGAAGAAGAAGAAGAAGAAGAAGAGAAGAGAAAGAGATTTTAGGAGATAGGCTTGCTCTCTCTTGAGTACTTGAAGGGTTATTCTGTAGAAGCAGGATCAAGACTTAGTTTGCTTGCTCCTAAGAACAAACTAGAACTATTGAATAGAAGTATTTTTAAAAGAAGCTTTTTTAGCTTGACACAAAGTAACACTTCCTAAATGTTTAAAACTATTCAGAGAAGGAATGGGCTGCCTGGCTCAGAAGGGAGTGTGTTTACCTCAAGAGAGGTCTTTGAAAGAATACCTGGAATCGGATACATTTTAGAGGGGATTTCCAATGAGATGGGTTGTACTAGATGGCTTTAGGATCCATTCCAGGTCTCAGATTCCATGAGAATTCCTCTATCTTTAGTCCTTACTGATAAATCCCAATCTTTTATCTCCAACCTTGACCCCCTCAGTCTTTAAGCAGGAAGCTCAGGAATGTGTGTGGGGACCACTTTCTAGGAAAAGGGGAATCTCTTCAATATAAAATGAATTCTGCTTCAGAGATAGCAAGGAACAGAAATTATAATTATTCTACCAATCATTTCCAGACACATTCCCAAATAGAAACTCTGATTGACTTATACATGTGCTTCAAAAAAAATTTTTCCCCAATGAATTATGTGGCATCTAACTGCTCCTAGATGTTCTACTCACTAGTTCCCCAAAAGGGACTGGGTCTTAGGTGGAATAATTCAATTAAAACTAGTCTAAGATCATGTCAAAGTCCCCTTCTTAGTCTAATATTCTCTATTCTCAGGTCACTTCCATTTCTGACATCAATTACCTAAAAATAATTTTGATTTAAAGCCCTTTCCAGCTCTGACATCTTTGGTCCTAAGCTTTCTTCTGGATCTGACATTTTTTTTTAAACCTTTACCTTCTGCCTTAGAATTGATACAAGTATCAGTTCCAAGTAATTGGGGGTTAAATGACTTGCCCAGGGTCACACAGGTAGCAAGTATCTGAGGCTAGATTTGAACCACCCCAGGTTCTCCCGACTCTAGATATGGCACTCTATCCACTGAGTTACCTAACTGCCCTGGATCTAGCATTCTATCAAGCATCCTATGGCTCTGAAACCATTAATCTTTTTGAGCCTCAATTTCTTCCTCTATAAAATGGGGGGTAAAAATAGTGGTACTATTTATACCACAGAGTAGTTGCCAGGACAGCATTTTATAAACTTGAGAGGATTACATAAATGTGAACTATCATTATTATTTTCTGTCTTCCATTGTCCTTCCCAGATATGACCTTCTACATTCCAAGGTTTCTTCCAGACTGAACATTCTGTGCCTCAGATTCTGAATTTCTGAGCAGGTATGAGAGTCATGATTAGCTCAGTACAAGGACCTCTTATCCTCTCCCTCCAGTTCTTCCAACGTATTCTATAGAGCTTGGTCCCCAATATTCTCACCACTCCTGTATCCCTTAGGCAAATTCCAGCATATAATGTCCTTCCTCAAACATAACACCCAGAACTAAACATGAATGTAGATGGGGTCTGACCAAGGCAGACTATAGCCAGTCAGAGTATGATCTCTCCCCAGGAGCCAATGCTTTTGTCATCACTCAGTGATCTGGACCCATATAAGGATTGAATGAGTGCATCAATCAGCCAATCAGCAGCTTGCTGTTGTTTGTGTAAATCTGGATCTATAGCTATATGAACATATGCAGTGCATTAATGTGTAGA